>NC_056721.1:13187149-13487149 GCF_018831695.1 Puntigrus tetrazona | reverse complement strand
GGAAGGTAAAGTTTACTCGTCTTGTTTGCCTTTCACTTCTTATGGTAAATGCTGGAGCAGTGTGCTTTCCACTTGGAGATTTTATGGTGTTGATTCTCATGCATGAAACAGTCGAGTCAAGTGTCAATAAGAGAAAGGCTTCACTCCAAACAAAGGCAGCTAGTGAATGGCAGGGTGAAATGAGAGCACAGCTGGGCACACATACACACAAACAATACAGGGTGATACTCTCCACATCATGTTTCCTTGGTGAATTAATCCTTACTAGTGACCTAGTGAATGTTGATTCAGCTCTTACGTTTATTTTTTTGCGATGGTACATTTATTAAAAAAGGCCGGCTGGTGAGTAAAATGTTCAAATGTGCATTAAAAAAACTGGTTTAAGATCGGACACATTGTCTCATAAAATGATCGGCTAATATTCGCGCTACATCCGAAATCGGAAAAATGCCGCCTTTGTAGGACTATCCTTTGCTGCCTGTGATATCCCACATACCTGTGCGTTTAAAAGAATAAAATTAAGATGGCATCTGAAAGCGTTTGGTGGTGCAAAAGTGTATATTTCCGACTGACTTTTTGCACTTTTGATGTTATTTCTAGCAAGAAATCTGTATTATAGAAATTACATTTCCCTAGTTCCTGGATTAGTTTTGTTGTAGGTCTTTAAACATTGATGGTGCTTTAGAAACCTGTCCAAAATCTGCCTGCAAAGTCATTGCCTGATAATCCAGCCACTGGGATTCTGCTCTACCAAACACCCCAGCTCCACCTGTATAGATCTGCTATGGGTTATTTTATTGAAAATAATATTTAACAACTTAAAAACTACATGACTTCTAACAAGCAAATTCACACCAATGGCACTATTTTGAATGAATTTAAAGTTTCACTATTACTAGAGAACTGCTGCGGAACACGTTTGAGAGACGCATATTATTTTCTAAGAATGGTTCATCATCAGTTATTCCTTATCCATTACCATTTTTAAATTTGCAGCGAGTTTGGGAGTCATGATAGAATTTTATGTATCTAAAATACATACTATCAAATCTAAAATATTTTTGTCAAATTAAAAAAAATAAAAGTTTTTAATATTATATATTAATATGTATTAATATAATATAAAGATTATTTTATAATAAAGCATTTAATAATTAGATTTATAAATAAAAAACAACAAATATATATTTTTACCAATAATAAAAAATATTATGTATTCAATATTTATTTTATTTTTATTAATTAATTTTATTAATATTATTTTATTATTGTATATTAACTAAAATTTCACTACAAGTAGGTTCTTGTACAAAATGTATATGACAAATAAACTCTTGAATCTTAAATCTTATAATAATCTCTTAAATATTGTGTATCTGCCTAAACTTTAGTAGTGCAGTACTCATTAGCAAGATGCCTTCATCGTGTTTGTGTCAAGATGGAGATATTACAGGACAAACCCATGACAAAAGTATTAGGATTAGCATGAGCAGACATAGCGATATCTATTAACATAGGCATCCACACGAGAAGGCAAATCTTATGTGTCATATATATCGTCTCTTATTTACTCCTAAAATAATTTGATGTTTAGCAGGCTAAAGATGCTTTTTTTCTGTACCAAAGGGCATGGACTGCACGGTGTTAATCATAACCAAATCAGAGCATAGACATGAGTAAAAAGTGAGATTTCAAGGCACGATACTACTCTTAGAACTGAAAGGAGCGCTATTACTTGTGCAAAAGCTTGTTTGCGCTTGTGGTTAGGAAACAGTTTGTTTGCATTGCATGGGAGTGGATGTGGGTATGAGAACGCAAGTTACCACTTAAGGTTTCCGCTCTGAGCATCAGTATCCGTGCACTGCTCGCTGGTTCATGCGTCACTGTGCACTAATGACGAGGGTCCCTGGAGGAGAACCGCTTATTGATTGTTTCACCTATCCTGCAGTCTACCACATTGTGTCCTCCCTTTTCCTCCCCAGCCAATCAATACCTCTTTGTGTCCGTCTCTGTCCATTGACAAATCACTCAGGTCAAATGCTTTTTTGTGCTGCTGTCAGTCGAAGCAAAGGTATAACTTCGTCTTTTCCTCATTTGACAGTTGCGTTGCTTTTAACACACACTCATTGTTTACGGTCGGGCCACATTTAGGGGTCTTTATCAGAGCAGAGTCGTATTTGCCTCTCTCTAAACTACGGTATCTGATCCAATCTTGGGTTTAAATGTGAGATTACATCCTCTAAGTGCTGTTTTGGAGGTCTGCCTGGCCGTACTTTTGCTTGGTAGATCTATGGCTTCCGTCCATTGACATCAGCACTTGTTATATCTTTCACGGGTCCAGCTCTCCAGTATCTGTTTATCACATTTAACATCCTATTCTTTTGATGTGGCCGCTTGCCACGGCCTCCATGTTTCCATGGCCAGCTCCAAACAAGCTTAGACACAACAGTTCAGCAGAGGAAGACAGCGCTCTGCAGCCTCTCACTTCCTATAATGTCTGAGGTGATTCCGATTTAGGGAAAGTTTATTGTTCGCATGCTGCTTTGTACCGCTGGGCCTATCAGTCTGGAATGTCGCACTTCCTGTGGAATATTTTCGGACCGGACATTAAATCCAAGACAGTCTGAGATGCACTTTTTATTTATACAAAAGGTGTGATTTAGAAGCAGACAAAAGCGTGTTTGAACAGCCTATTGTCTTCCATGACATTTTATGACAAGTCAATACATAAACTGTCAGACGGCAGCATTGGGTCACTTCCTGAGGGACTGTTTGCTCCCAGTGGGGTGTGTGGCAAGGGGACAGTAGGAGCATCTTGGGGTCCCTGACCCTGCTTATTTAGGCTGGTTGAGAGTCGACCGGGACCGGGGCCATTGAGAAGCCATCAATGGAGGCAGCCATCCAGTAGACAGGAGCACTGATAACCAAAGAGATGGAACAGGGTTAACAAGACATATTTAGAGAGCATTGTCGTTTCTGGTGAATGAGTGGACTTTAAAAAGAAATCTTGGAAGACGCTTCTTTCAGCCTCACACCATGGAACCTAGAGAAACTTTGACTTTCTGTCCAGGAGAGGAAACATCTGGGGATAGACAATAAAGAATGTGCGTGAATACGCAGAAGAGACCCCCAGCTATTCTTCCTCACCTCAGTTTTCCGTTCGGTTGTCTGGTAAATGAAGATTCTTACTCTCAGAGGACGATTAGATTAAAACTTAGGTCAGATTTTACTTACGTGTATCTATCTGACACACTCATGCTTAACTTTGGTTAATAATAATTTGCACTTTAATGAGCGGGTCGGATTAAACGCTCTGGGGTGCTTTTCCCTTACAATGACTCAACTCGCTGATTAACCACAATAGGATGATGCATTGTTGTTGAAACAAAGCATAGCATGATTTCCTATGTTTAAACTACATTAGTAGTGACGTCACACACGTGGTAGAGAAATAAGTTCTGCTATTTAACCGATTAGACCTCTCTCAGATGTTGCTGTATTATTGAACATGGCGCCTGATGATAAATGTATTATTTTTAGTTCGCTGTCATTTTGCTTTCCCTCTTATGTCACATGCATTTTGCGTATGCATACTCTCTAAAAACGGCTCTTGTAGAGATGCTTAAAAATACATAGATTTAGATGGAATGGAATTTACAGATTTGCTGCATGTTAGCGTGTTTATTATGCCCAAGAGCATATTTTTTTAGGGAACATTCCACATTTTGTGAGAATAGGCTCATTATCCCCAGAGTAAAAAAAGTTGAGTTTTGCCTTTTTTGAATCCATTCAGACGATCTCAGGGTCTGGTGATAGCACTTTTAGCATAGCTTAGCATAGATCATTGAATCTAATGATCTAGACCAGAAGCATCTCAGTTAAAAATTACCAAAGAGTTTTGATATTTTTGTAACTATGGTTTCAGGAAAGACTGAATTGTTAAACCATGTTGGTAATGACAGAACCTGCGACCATAGTTGGCTAATGATGCTATTGCATATTTTGTCGTCCATTCCAAATGCTGTTTTTGAAAAGCATGCATGTGCATAAAGACCCTAGGGAACCCCCGGAGTATGAGGAACCCCTGATGAATCAAAGATCAAATAAAGTACAACATTGAACAAAAAATAGTAAATTAGTCAATAGGTTCCATATTCAATACAGCAGCATCTTAGAGATCTGAAATCAGTTAAATAGCATAAGTTATTCCTCCACCACATGCATGTGACGTCAATAACAATGGCCCTATCTTGTCTAACTAATGTAGTTCAAACGACGGAGCTGCGTGAAACAGTCACGACCAACTAGTTAGTTTCCAAAACAATGCATCATACTGTGATGGTTAATCAGCGAGTTGCGTTGTGTGGTAGAGTTGACTTATTGCATTCATTTGTTGGAAATCAGATACCATTGATAAACCTACATATTTTTGACTGACTAAAAAGAACCTTTTCATGAAAATGATCTATTTGCGCATGAGACTGCACTGTTTGCGCTGCTTTGATGCATTTTGAGGAAACGGCTCGTATTTATCGTTCACTGGTGAAAGGGCAACACGGATCAAGTTGTTTATGCTTGCAGCCCACCAGAACAATAGAAAAAAGCACGTTCAGTGCAAACTGCAAACTCGCGTTCGTTTAATTTATTGGTTTATTCATTTGTGCAATTTGTGATGAATATTGGCTTACTTTGGGTATAAGAAGATGCATAGAGCTAACATAGTCCGTCTACGTTTTGGGATTTTTTTTACTTTTCTTTTCATTCATTCATTTTTTATCCATTGTGTCATGCGGAGTTTAAGAAGAGGGCTCTTATCCCTATTCAGTTTTCACTCCCAGCCCCCCATGAGACAAAAGTCTGTGATGACATCACCTAGTTTTCTCAATGAGTAATCCACGGGGACAGCTCATGAGATGTCTTATTCAAACTCAGATTATCTCCGCAAATCCAGTTAGCAGCGAAACTGTGCCACTTCCTCACAATACTTTTACTTTTCCTTCATTTCCATCCTTTTTCTTCTTTTCATGTGTGTTTTTCTCTAGTTGCTGTTTGTGTCTTTGGGAAAAAATGTTGCAAAATGCAAATAAGTTTTTGGTCAATAACTGTTAACTGCATCCGCTTTTTGGCCGTTTGTCTTTGAGCCGGTTAATTTATTCAGCCATTGTTGTTTTGGCATTCAGCTCTGGGTCAGTGTGCAACCACAGTTACCTTGTCACTCATTCATTTGCTTGTCCAATTCAGAGGATTAATTATGCTAATCAAAGTTAATGCCACACGTGAGCTCTTAAAGGAGCAGTTCACAGAAAAATACTACATTATTTAGTTTTTAAAAACCTAATAAGGGGGCTGCTGAATACTGAAAAAACTGGCAAGCATTAAGGAGTATTCACCCGTTCCGTGGAAAAAAAAAGAAAAAAAAAAAGAGAAAATAAATTTTTAAATAATCTGCGATTTGTTGTTTAGGATTGAATAACTTTCTTGCGAAAATTATATCAAAAAGCGAAAGTTTTTGTTTTGCTAAGTATTTCTGACTTGTGGATCACCAGACACATATTTGTAAAATAATGTCACTTTAAAATTGATAATTATGTAACACAAAGTAAAGTTGTTAAAGTGATCAGTGTTTCACATATAACCACATCAAAGCACATCCATGTTTTAATTTTTTCTAATTTTAGTTGTTGTTATGCTCATTGCTTTTACAAGTATGTTCACTCTCTCTCTGCGACCATTAAAGTATTGAGTTTCTACGCAAACTCCAGGGGGTGAACCGTTCCACTTTAACCATCCGAAGAATTCAGATGCTTGGCACCCACTGCATTTAATGGTCTCTAAGCAATTGTCTTATCATTCCATGGGAAAGACTGGCATAACTGTGACTGATCTGCTCAAGCTGCACTTACACGTATAGGACAGAATTGAAACAGAAGAAGACATTTCAGGAATCCGAGAAGTTTATTGCAGAGGCAGAGAGTAGTTATCTTATACACGGTCACAGTTTCAGTCAAATGTATGGAATGTATTTCCAACACAGAATGATAAATAAATAAAGGTCTTTTATATTTTTCTGACTTTGTTCTTGTAATTGTAAGATATAAAACCAGAATTTCAAGACACAATCTCAGAATTCCGGCTTGCAATTTTGAGTTCATATCTGACCCTTTTCTTTGAATTCTGGGTTTTACTTCTCAGAAACAGAATTGCTTGCAATGCTGAGGGGAAAAAAGCAAATTTCAGAGTTGAGTTGAAATCTCACAACTCTGAGTATGCAAATGTTACCAAAGTCTAAAATATAAACTCAAAATTCATTTGTGTTTACATCTCACACTTTTTATTCTTACAATTCTGAGACAGATGTCCATTTTTTGACGTGTAAAAACAGAATTGCAAGACAAACTTGTTTTCTTTAAATTCTGAATTTTATATCTAGAAAAACAGTTAAATTTCCATAGCGAAAATTGAATTCCAGACTAATGGCTGTGTAAGATTAATTAAATAAATAAATATATATATATATATATATATATATATATATATATATATATATATATATATATATATAAATATATAGCATATTTGTAGCATTTCAGACTTTCTGCGCTACTGCTATATAGTCTAATAAGGAACAAGCTGTCAGTAATGTCCGTATAAATGCAGGAGCAGGTGGTAAAGAAGCCTTTGTTAATCACTTAATGATGAATTCTTCACTTTACATGGTGGCTTTGGGGCCTCTGTTTTACTCCTTGTGCATGGGCTGTAGAAACTTTATAAAAAGTTTATTTTAGCATGAAATGAGTAGGCACAGATAAATGGCCTGCTCGAGGGTTTTGTCATCCAATGCAGTCGGGGCTATTGGGGGTCTTCTGACCAGGCAGGTTGAGACCATATGTCATCATTCCTGGGCTTTGTGTGGGCGTGTCTCTGTGGCAACCGCATCAGCTGTGGCCATTGTGTGGCTGGACTCAATAGCCCATATATTCATTGCTGGGCTATTGCTGGCCCTGCAACAGAAACAAATTGATACATACAAGCTCCTGCCCCATTGGGATCACATGACACATTTGAAATTAACAAAAAAGGAACATTTTGGCCTGTTGAAAATCTTGAGAAAAGATTGGTTTCCATGGAGACCAGGCGGCCGGCCCGCTACGGCCCATTAAACTCGAATCAGATGTAAATTTCCTTTGCCCCAACGTCACTGTCTCGCAGCCCCCTTCGCAGCGCAGACACAAATTAAACAGTTTGTTTGCCAATTCACGTGTCATTTTAATGGCTTTTTATGCGTCTCCCCTTTGTTTAAATGAACAGAATAACAAACCGTCATTGATTTATAATATCTAGCCACTTAAAGGGGTCTGTTCACAAGGGCTTTCACACTAACAGGGTAATTAAAGAGGATTAGAGGGGCAAACAGAGCCTTTCATTCAGATACTTGTCATTTATAGATACATGTTATTCCTGAGGCTGAATATAATCGTGTATAATCATCACAGCTATAATCATGCATAAATCATTACATGTGAAAAAAATTTGGGAGGACCACTGCATTAGTCTTCAAAATAAACAAAAAGAAATAATAAAAAATATGTGTACATAAATAAGCATAATTATGAAGCAAAATGTTGAAAATATTTGAACGTATTTCTTCAACTAAAATTGTGAAACAAAAATATATCTAAAAAAAAAAAATATATTAGAATTGCATAATTGCATGTCATTTTATATATATATATATATATATATATATATATATATATATATATATATATATTTTTTTTTTTTTTTCTGCTTTAAAGTTTAAAATAACATAAATATATATATACATTTGAAAAAGACAAAATAAAAATCAAACAAAAATAGGAAAAGTAATGGCAGATTTTTTTGGACCATACCACACATCACTGACTTTAATGAATATTTTTAAGACAAAAAAGAATTCATCCACATTATTTCCATCTTTTATACTTTTGTCATTTGTGTGTGTTAGAATTCATAGTGATGTTTAATTTGACACCGATCTTAGTGCTCTTGTCTGTGCTACTGTAGCAGGCCATAAATCCTGATCTTTTCAGTGTCTCATTAATGAGTTGAGGTCTGGGCTCACAAAACTGTCTGATTTTACAGCCGTCTGTGTGCTTGTTTCTCTGCTGTTGCTAAAGAGACTGTTCCCTTCCCCTGATGGCCCTGAGATCACTCTCACAATGGGCGGCTTTTCTGTTTTCTGTTTCCCCTTTCGTGGATTTTTTTTCTCAGAAGCTGGATGGCAGTCAGGAAGTTGTGGCATGGAAAACAGGCAGTTTTGAGCCACTGGTTGATGCCTCTTGCAGAACAGGAAGTGATGTGCCACTCTGATTGAGCAGAGAAAATATTTTGCTTGACTTGTTGGCGGGAGATTTGTTCAAGTACGCCAGGCTGTAGTGTGTGTCTGTTTGTCTTGGGCCCAGTGTACTTTCTCTTTCCTCTTGTTGTTACAATCATTAATGGCATTAAACAAGAAGGTTTATCCTGTGATGAGATGAGGTCGCTGGTGTTGCCTCAGCTTACAGGATGACATTCACTCTTTATATCTGATCTGGCTCTCAAGCTATTAAAATAATCGGTCGTAATCATTTTTAGTAAACATGTTTTGCCTGAATTTTTTTCTGCCATTTTTAAAATGTATTTTATTTAACTGTATGCGTAGAAATTGAGATAACAGCATTTCTGCGAGTTTCATAATGAACTAAAGATTTTTTCAAGACCAGTTAAAGATCATTTAGAGTGTAAATCAAAGGAAACTTAATACGTCAATATGCTCTGTAAAGATAAATGTCTAAAGAAAAAAAATATTCAAATACAGTACGTTTTATTAGTAGCACTTTTGTTTGTTTTTTTAAATGAATCTGAATTAATTAAAAAAATAGTTCTAGTTTTACTCTTCAAATATCTAAAATAAGTTAATTAAGAAAAATATAATAAGTGTAATATGATAAGAAGTCATGTTTTCTGAGATATTTATCAAAATGTATTAAATTTATGATTAAAATGGGAGTACTAATGGACTCAAATAATATTTTTTCATGTTTTAAGTCTTAATTTACTATATTTGGTTAAATTTCTCAGAAAACAAGACTTTGTATCTCCATTTTGCCTCAAGTAAATGTATCTTTATTTAAGAATGTTTATATATTTGTACACAAGACATAAACGACGAAGAAATTCAATATTTCATTTTAAATGATTCTGCTTTATTTTTAGACCTTTTAAGGCCTTTTTAGGTCTACAGATGAACTGACAAACATAGGTGTGATTTCACACACCGTGGATAAAAGCACCGATGTAAAAGTGCAACGCAGCAAACAAATAAAAATGTAACTAAAACCACAAAATGAAATGGCTAAAGCTCTCACAGGTGTGGTCTGGCGGGTTGCCATCTCCTCTGGTATCCCACCACCTCTGGCTCGTCCCAGATGGAGCTCAACCGATGTGAATTTGACAGTCCGATGACTGATTATAGTAGCAGCAGCACCAGCGTTGCTAATTTTCATATCTTATTGTGTCCTGCATCAGCCCTCCCAGTGTGACAGAGGCTTCCATTAGCAGATCATCCGTACCGCTGCGAGACAGACACGTAAAGCACAGCGGTACGGAGGATCCGAGGCTCGCTCGCTCTCTCCGTGTCATCCATTCATGCGCTGTTTGCCCTAGTTGACGGAAAGGTCATTTTTCAAGTGTAAACAGTGTTGCTTTTTCATTCCGTTTTGCTCAGATTCATTTATCGATGCTAGCTGTTAGCCTGTGAACGTGTCATTGATTCTCAGTGAAATTCGCAGCGAAAACCATGAACGCGAACAGTTCGTCGCGACTTTCCGCCTCGTTGTAAATCATCTCAGTGACAGATTTCCCAGAGAGAGAGCGAAACGAAGATTTATTAGATGTTGGTGAAGAAGTGTTCATCAAAATGTCACGCATTGTCCGTGACATTTCAAAAGCTCTACAGTCCGTAGGTCATAATAGGAAACATCTCAGGAATGTCGCGACTCTTCAATGCTAATGCGAAGGAATGTGACCGTCTCAGTCGTTTAATTGTCTGCGTTTTATTCATGTGAAGAGGAAAGTGAAATGGATTTGGATGCTGGACCGTCGGCATGTCTGGTGTTCGCTTGTAGAGTGCTGGTGGCCCAGAAGAAGCCATGTTTACGCCCTCTCAGCCTGACTGACAACCCTCCACGGCCGCTGAAAACCCTCTCAACAATTATTGCAGAATTATAATTGCCCATCTGGTTGTTCATTGAGGGTAACAAGGGTGTCCTCTTGGAAATAAGTCAGGGGTATTGAGGGAAAGTTAAGAAAAGGCATAAGATTCTCCAGGGTCCATAGGCTCCAATTATTCAGAGATTATCCTTTCACGTTGACTGATCTCGAATTGAATAAAGTTTGGGCTGCATTACTGACAGCTGGGTGCACCACTAAAGGGGCTGGAGGCGGATCAGGGACCCGGGTTACGGCGTTAGTCTGGGTCTGACCCTGGAGGTTAGTGAGGTGACATTATGTAGTGACAGCACTGAGGCATCTCCTCTTAGCTCTCTTCAAAGCCGCCGGGATAAATGCAGAGGGCAATCACATTAGGCAGCTCTTTCTGTCTCTTTTGCTCGCACTCTTTCGCCCTGAATTTTAAAGCAAAACTCCAAAATCCTAAAGTGCACGCAGGCTGTTGTCTTTTAAAGTCAGGTTAAGAGATGTGGGTCATGGGGCCGAGCTCAGGCTTCTGATGTCATCTAGCACTGACGTTTTTACGCCTTTTGTGTCTGGCCTCGCTTGTGAATTCAGACAAAAAGTACAGAAATAATCATGTAGGCACAGTTGTTTTTTTTTCATATACAAAATAAGACTCCTGGATATATCAGAATCATTCCGGCTTACGGTCAGTATTGCGGGATCTTGTTTTTTTGTTATTAATAGTCTGTTTGGAAAAGTTTGGAGCAATAATAAATAATAATTTTTTAGCACAAAGTCAGCACGTTAGAATGATTTCTGAATGACACTGACACTGAAGACTGGAGTAATATTGATAAAAATTCTACTTTGCATCACAAAAATAAACTACATTAATTTTAGATTGCAATAATATTTCAGAATATTACAGTTTCTACTGTTTTTTTAATATTATAAATAAATGCAGCCTTGGTGAGCATAAGACCCACCCCAATATCAGATTTTCTGTGCATTATCATTCTCTTTACTTTACATGTAGATTACCTTTTGCTGTCATTTAAAGCTCACTAAAAAGTTCAAATTAAATAGTTTAATCGCCTTTTTTTTGTTAAATCTTTTTAATGTACCATTTATAAATTAAAATAACATTAAAATAATAACTGGCTTATCGATATCTTGCAGAATAATTAACACCGTTAGATTCCTGCAGGGTTCCTGTAAATCTTTCTGCTAAAAGAGAACGATCTTAATAGAAACAACTGCATTAAATACTTTTGGCAACAGACTCTTAACATGTGGTCGTATCTTAGTCAGACACTGATTACTGTGTGATTACGGAGCGTGGATACAGTGGCTCCCAGCATTCCTTGGTGGGCACCTCTCCAGGTTGTGAAAAGATGCTCCTGTGTGTCTCCTCCCGTGCCACCTTCCCTCTGGCTCTACAGTTTCACGCCCCGCTCGGAACGCTTAGATCTGCTGACAAGTGTTGCCGAGGCCTCTCGTTTTTATCATGGAAAAAGGCTGCGAGATTCTCATGCCATCGCACAATGCCTAAACAAGCGGGTATGTCTAATTCAATTAAGTACACGAGGCTGTGCCAAGCCTCTCCACTGCCGGTGTGACAGTAGTAATGAGCCTGGGCTTTGAGCCGTGCTGCTGGTGGGGCGGTGGGGTGGGCTTTGGTTGGGGAGGGGGGCACGCTCTTCTTAATTCAATGCTTCTGGCAGACGGTCTTTGAAATGCTGAAAACAACTTGGAAACACTTATTTAGTCCCTTTTAGATGGAATATTCCGCATTCCTGTAAGACTGTATGAGAGAGGCTTGAGAAGAGACACAAGCAGGCATTATATATTACACTGTGATTCCCTCTTTCTTTCTTTTCTTTCCACTGTGTGGCAAAAACACAGCTGGCCCCTCGTCTTTGCATGCCAGGGGCCACGCTGATTCAGAGCGGATGTGAAAAACAGTGGCTCATAATCGGTGAAAGTTTCTTTGAAGACACATCAATGGAGAACAGTGATTGTTGCAGAAGGCACTGTGCTCATGTGCATTTCTGTTATATAGTATGTCACGATCTGGAGATAGCATACTTTTTTTGATAAGATAGATGATATTAAATGAGTAATCTGTGAAAATTATTAAATAAAAAAATCATTATTTATTATTGTGAACTGTTGACTATGACTAATGACTATGATTAAAGGAAAATAACCAAAATAAAATTCCTCTTTGAAAGCATTCATGGTCATGGTCATTTTAGGTCATTTTATTTAATATTCTGATTGAATCATCCTGCCTATTTTGAGTTACACCAACTAACAGTTTTTGGGTCGCGCAAATATGATAAAGCCTACTTTGTCATATTTGCTATGCAAATTATGATCAGATATGATACCTCTTTCTGGAACATTTATTTGTACATCTCTCGGTCATCACTGTATACCATCACATTATATTTTCCCCTCAGCAATACAAACTGCAGTGCTTTGATCATAAAAATAAGCATTTGAATATAATCCTAGACCCATTATTGGGAGATAGAGATTAATGAACTGATATTTACATGCATTTTATTCAAATAGTCTTTTATATATTTATATTGATTTACATTACAGGCTAGTAGTAGACATTCCAGGCTATTTACTCTTACTTCATATTGCTTACCTTATATATTATTTACTGTACAAATACCAGGAACTGCACCAAATTGCGTATTTGTACAATTAGTTTGAGCCTCTGAATAAAATCACATCACATTTTGTGCTATGTATGAGCCATAAATATGTTAAATATGATCACTGCTGAATGCTGTGGAACAATACACGCATTTATTTAGTCTACAAAAGCAAAAAAGCTGACAGCGATGGGTAGTAAATGTTGTCAATCAAGCTCATTTTCTGTTTTACCAAGAATATTTCATGCTTGCTTTAATATAAATTCTTTTATATAAATCCTATTAAATAATTCCAACTGATTTTGTATAAAATCTCCCAAACTGGACGTTTTATCCCCTCTAGGCAGTACAAGTAGGCTGACAAACTGACACCTTGCTAACTCAACTGCGATTCTTCCCCTGACCTTTAACCCGACTGCTCTAATTTGTATGTTCTGAACCCTTTGGCATAATTTTAATAACAATAAATAAACAACTGCATGAATAAATAAATAAACAAACAAGACACTTCAAGGCAAAAGCGGAGGCCAAAGAAATGCTTTGCATGAACACTAAGCGATAAAAGGAAGGAACGGTGGAGTGCAAAAGTCCTAGAGGACAAACCATTACACATCGCTTCGAATAAACAGCATTCTTATGCATTCCGGCACTTTTGACTCCGGTTAGCAAACATCAGGGACCTGGACAGCCTTTAGTTTGAGGAAAACTCTCAGAAAAGGCCTCCCGCTGCTCCTGTGAAGCACTGATTCTCAGGCGCTTTGAAAAAAGCCTCTTAAACGTTTGACTTTCTCACAGAAACAGCTTGCTAAATGGCATTTCTGTAATGGACTCCTGCTAGGGTTCATATGCGTTGTATACCCACGCTGCCCAAAGTTGTGTCAACAGCATTAACATGAGAATGCCCTAAGAGAAAGGCAAGAAAAGTTTTTTTCGGCGTAAAAAAATCTGAAACTATAGAATTCTTTGTTTTCCGGAGAAAAAAAGATTTGAATCAAAGACATTGATGGTCATTTTTTTTTCTGCCTCGGATGGAAAAAGTGGTGCTGAATGAATGTCTTATTTACATGCCAATGGAAAGGGGATGTGGTTTTAAAGGATGGGAAAAGCAGGCCCTCTATTATGGAGGGTGCTGGTAGCAGGGGCCGGGACAGAGCGGGAGCCTCCCTGCCAGGCAGCGGTTAACAAGGCGCTGGCTGAATTAGAGAATGGCAATGAGTTTTTAATTGGTGACACATTATATTTATCAAGCTGACAGCCAGAGTCCTGCGCCGGGGCCTTTCTTGTTTTGTCCCATGCTGTGCATTACTTCCCCCTAGGTGCCCCTGCACGATACCCCCTGTCCGGCCGGTTCCCTCACGTGTGAAAAAAAGAATCAAAACATAATAACTGAGCGGCAAGTTGAATGATAACATTGAATTATTCATTAGGGCTGCTTAAAGTGTTGGATAAATCAAGGCCCCCTCAACCCCGACAAAAGCCTGCTCATTGTTATCGGTCGAATCAGCACGGCAGTTTAAGGCCTCACATAAAGGCAAATCCTTTTCAGACCTGTTTAGCGAGGCTGACAGAGCTCTTTGCGCCACAGAGGCAAAAGTTATTAACAAGTGTTTAATATTTGTATGGGAGTGGTTTATCATCTTCTGCTGGCAGTCTATGATTGCGAAGCTGGCGAATGACAACTAGCAGCAAACACACTTTATTGGATGAGAATCAGAAAATGAAATAACTCAGAATGGGATTTAGTGCATCATTTTTTAATTCTAATAAATTATTCATTATTAATAATCGCTCATTCGTTTACAGTCTCTCAAGTTGTCTATAAAAATGTATTATTAAAATGATTCACGATTGAGTCATAATAATTAGTTTATTTAGCGATATTATATGTTTTTAATATGTAGTATAATCATTTATTTCTTTGCAAAAAATAACAGTGAAGGAAAATTAAAGTTACTATAACATTAATAGATTTTGCAGTGGAGATATATATATAAAGTTTATTCAGATCCATCCAATTAACCTTTCTCCATGCTCTATTGAAATGTTACTTCAAACATTAATCAAACAATAATTGTGCATTTTAAGCACAAGTTGTGATCAAAAAGCAATTTTGGATCTCGAATTGCTGATATTTTCTTAATATCAACTTTAAGTCACAGCTTGATTAAGATCTGTCCGTATATATATTCACGATTCAGCGGTCGGCGTGAACGCATAAAAGAGATAAAAGTAAGTTTTCCCAGTTTGAAACTTAAACATTGGCGTGTTTGATGAGCAACAGGATTGCATCAGAACTCAAACAGATTTGAAGAAGTCTTTTGTTGACCCTCAGAGGAATGGATTTCAGGGTAAAGCGCAGCTCGCCTCTTCATAATAGACCTGAAGAATGGGAGCGGGCGAAGGGGGCCTAATGAAATATTTAAGATTTTGGCTAAAAAGGGCCTTGAAAGTCACAACAAAGGATTTGCTGAGGGCTCTCATTGTGCGGCGGACTTGCGGAAGCCGCGGCCAGACCACTACAGATGTGATGAGGGCCCATATTGAGCGGGGCTGTGCAGGCTCTGTTCACAGCTGTGTCCTTGCGCTCCCGACTGGGCCACCAGCCCCCTGCCTTTGTGCCCTATTGTGCCCGGCACAGAGCACCAATTTTACACAGAGCTGATTGCACAGCAACGCCTTTGTGTCATGGCTAAAATAGAGCCCCACCCAACCTCGCTCGCTCCCTCCCCCCTTCCGTCCATCTCTGGCATCGTTCTGCTCTCATATCTGTGGTCATTTAAAAGATGACAAGGTGATTTTTTGGATCATATGAACACTTTAGATAAGCAGAAGTGTCTACGGCCTATTCGTGCCATGTCCCCCTTCAAAATCTGCCTATTTAGAGCTTAATGGTTGTTGATTAATGGACCCTCCATTCAATGGAACATATGCCATTTTGGGATTCTATGAGAGCTTTATGTTGAATTTCTATGCTTGGTGTCACAAGGTCAAGGCAAGCTTTTTAACACACTACACGTGAAAAGGAGGTGATGCATAATTTACTCAGAATGCAGCTATTCACTGGGTGGTTTAAGCTCACAATAACAATTTCCCCCCAAACTAAGGAAGGTTGCAAAACATCATTTTAACCTCTCCAAATGCTTGTCAGGTGCATCTGCCCATGAGTCTGCTGTTCTTTCGAACGAAATTATCCTTTTATCATTGCCTGCTTTGCAGGAATTGCAAAAAGAGCAATGTGCATTGAAAAAATCATTGCATGTTTTGCGACGAAGAGAACTATAAACTAAGCTACGGAAGCCTTTTTCTGCTTCGGAGCAGAAAATACAGTGTATAATAAGACAGAAAATGATATATTATTATGGAAAAGATTTAAGCGACAATAGTGCGGTATGAAGATATAAAGTTAGATATAGTATTTAAAGATGCATTTGTTGGATTTAATGTTGAAAATGTGAGATGTACTGTTGCGAAGGAGACAGAAAGTTGAAAGAGATTTAACACTGATGTTAAGAGTCATATTAAATTAATTAAGCTGAATTAAATAAAGTTGTAAAATCTATTTTTGCAATGTTGCGAGACATGTAAAGTTGCAATTGAAATAAACAGTAATTTCTAAGATATATAGTGGCAGCTGTAACATAAAAAGTCACAATTGTCAGAAATGAAATTATATTTGTGATAGGCTATAGATGCAACTAATAGAAATAGTCAGAATTATGAGAAACGTGTCAGCTGTGAGTCATGCAGTCATAAATGTGAGGAAAAGTTGCAGTTGTGGGAAATAATCGGTTGTGTAATTTAAAGTTGCGGCTGAGTTGCAGTTGTGATATTTAATGTTAAAATAAGTCTGAATTCTAAGATATAACAGTGGAGTAGTCACAATTATGAGAAATGTGTCAGTTCTAATGTATTGTGAGATAAAAAAAGTTGCATTTGTGGTGTGTTTTAATTGAAATAATTATGCAATTATATACAGTTCAAAGGTGCTGTATAAAGCCGTTGAAGTTGCAATTATGAAGCTGCTATTATAGGTTTTGTACGAAGTCATAAGCGCTATTCATTTTCATTCAGAATCTTAGTAGAAGAGGAATCATGCAGGTTAGTTTTGTTCAAGCATTAATTAGCGATGCATGCTAAGACTCTGTAGTCTATTAATAAGCTTGCATTCCGCGGGTTAGATCCTACACTGCAACTTATCAAAAACGCCTCTATCGCATTCCTCTCTTAAACAGTCCTATCTCCCGCTGGGGAATAAGTCGAGTGGGCTGTAGGTTTCTAGCAACATCCATAATAACGATAACGCTCACCATGGAGAATGCGACTGGGAAATGTAACCATTATACAGCAATTACGCTCTTTAGCGTCCGTCTCGTTCGGGATACGCGTAGAAGCGCGGTGTTGGCGGCAGCTGAGAAGGAGCCTATGGCAGACAGAGAATTATTCATGCTAGATATGGAGTCGTCCGTGTGGGCCGAGAGGATTGATGTAAGCCAGAGCCTCTCGCTGCCCTCCTCGCGCACAGCAGCCGAGCCTCATCTCCGCCGTGTGTTTCCCCTCTCTCCACAAAGACCTGTCACGTTTAATGGCCTGTTGGCTGAGTGGGCTGCTGTAGCCCTCTCCAAAAGAAAGGCCAGGAAAGAAAGGCTCATAGACAACTAATGCAGCTTAATATTCTTTAAAAAGGTCGAGGGACAATTAAAGGAGTGTTTCCCATGGTTCTCCCCCAGCGGTTTCTGCCCGCCTGCACAGCAGCTCGGCTGTTTGATGGAGTCTGAATACATCTTATTGATGGGGTCAGAGATTAGAGGCGATTGGGCCGGCTCTGAAAAGGGGCCGTGCGTGGCCTCTGAGAGAGGTTTGGCAGAGCCGCATTCAGTTAGGCCTCTCCGCCGGCTTCACACACCAGCACATTTGCTCCACTTCTCTGCCTGCAAATGCCTTTCAACAGAGCTGGCCTATTCACAGACGCAGTTTACAGTTCACAGGCTGCTCTGCGCGCTGAGGAATTGTGTGCAGTTTTGTACTTTTTCTGTGTACACTCGCCTAGTGCATAGACAAAATCCCTACAGTTGCAAAGACTAAAGCTTGAAGCTTGCATGACTTGTCCGCATCCCCCTAAAGCGGCTCGTTTAAACACGCCCCCACTTCTCTACATCACGGTGTGGGTTTATTTTGATAAGACAGCACAAAAGTTTAAGCAAAGAAAGAAGGCGGTACTATTATTCTCGCTGTACTGTTGCTGCGGGCATCGTGTTCTGGAGGAGCTGCGTTTCATCGCGAAAGTGAAACTGCTTTGCTTGTGTTTCCAAAAAGAGGACGCAACTTGAAATCAGTGGTTAAGTTGCATTTACAACAACGTTTCAGAATAGTTTGACCCAAAAAATTAGAGTGTTTTCATCCGTCAGGTGCTTGAGGTATTTGGCCAATCACAATGCACTGGATAGCTGGCCAATCAGAGCACACCTCGCTTTTTTTAGAACGATGAGCTTTGTACAAATTGACCTGTTTCAGGAAGGCGGGACTTAGAGAAGAAACTATTACAGCATGTGGAAAATAATGTGTTTTTTTGAATATTAAACCACTAACGCATTGCTTTACACCAAACACAAAAAAAAATTTCATATGATCCCTTTAAATTTTGAGTTGCTTTCTGTCCTTTGAATTTCAGTAGGGCTAATGAAATCAAATGAATAAGTGGTGTTTTGCTGGTCATGTGATCTTAACATGGCGTTCCCCATGATGAGACCCACTTCACGTGAACAAATAGGTTAAATGACTGGACTCTTCATCTCATGAAACACTATATTCTCACCGAGCAGCCATTGCACTGGACTGTTAAACCATTTCCTCTTTCTCTAAAGGAAGTGGCATCCTAAATGTGGATGTGGGCGATATACAATGTCTTAATACCTCATTCCAGTATAAGAAAGGCGAGTATGGTTTCAGTGCGTCCCTTAAAAAAAAAGGTGGGAAAAATACTGAAAAAAATTTAATTAGGAAAAATATCAGCTGTGGTTGCCAGGACGTTGGCATAATTATTTTTGGTTTTTTCAAAACACAATAATATACTGTATTTCTTTAACTAATGTAATGTTAATATATCGACTTACTGAAGTACTAAAATCAGTTTTGAGCCGTTGTATATACACTGATATCCCCCAACAGCAGATAGTTATGAGAAAGTCAGAGCTCATCACAAACTGCTTTTCCACAAGTTGAGAAGAAAAATACTTATGTAAAAAAAAAAGTATAAATTATAATTACCTTCAATTATGAAGTGTTATGCAGGAAATACTGGGAGTGTAATTATACAAATTTCACGTTTATTTTACAATCATGGTTACTTTAAATATAATTAAAGTTATTCACTGTAACATGCAAAAGTGCTGTTAACCATTAACAGATTGTTGCTGTAGCATTTCTACAGTCTTTTACTGTTAAAATCACAATAATGTAATGCAGTGTGTGTAATTGTAGTAATTATTTTGAAAAACCTGAAGCTAAGTATTAATATGTATATACTAATATAATATATAGCTGTAAAAATGTACTTACAAATGATATATTATTAAATTTTGTATTTATTATATACATTATAATATATATTATATATAATCTGCTGGAAATAGTACTGAAAATTATGAAATTATTGAAAACAATGATACTGTAATAAACACACTACAGCAACTAAACAAACAACTAAGCAAACAAAAATACTTATAAATATAATGTTAAATTTTAACTGTATAATTATAAATAACAATATAAATATTAGCAGTGTTAAATATATTTTGTACATTTTATAAAGTAATGATTATTTTCTAAAACGCATTATTGATAGAAATATAATGATAAACATAATATAAATACAACTTTAAATATGACCAACGCTGTTGTATATAAATTAGATCGATGGTAATATATGTATATAAATCCCCCCTGACAGGAACCGCACAACTGAAAGTGTGCTGTTCTAAGTGAAATGTTTTCCTCACATTAATACGTTGTTATCACTCTGTGGGAGACGCTCCAGTGATACTCGCTGTCTGTTCAGCCGCCTGCGAGGCACACGTCTGCAATGCGGCCTGCAGAACAAGTGTGAATATGCAAGTACGCTTTCACTGGATTGCGTCCCACACTCACTTCTACCTCCACGGACCTCTTCACCCCCCCAAAAAAAAACGAACGGCAAATGCCTTGTAATCAAACGGGCCGAACCATTAAATAGCTGTTGCAACTTTGTATATTGCACAAGCAAAACCTTTCTGAGATACCGGCCACTCTGTTTAATCAGGTCATCTCTGATGGTCGGCTGTGTGCAAACTACCTTCCTGTGCGTCTGGAGAAATGCTTTGAAACGCTCCTCGTTTGGAACCGTGTAGATGCAACCCTAAGGGGAAAAGGGGTGCACAGCTGTATTACACAAAGCTGCTGTAATTAGGGGAAAGCTCTGGGTCGGTGAAAGCACTGGTTTTGTTTGGCTTGGTCCCTACATTCAATGGCATCTATAGAAGCATCAAAGAAAAGAGCCCAATTACTGCACTGAGCGTTTTGATTTTGCTTTTCATTCGCTGTAATTAGGAGGCAGCTTTAAAATATTTAAAGAGTCTACAAGATTAATTTTTTGTTTAGTGTATCATTAGGCCAAATGGCATGCCCTGCCCAGGTGCTCCATGGCCCAGTATAATAGAGGAGATTGTTTAAAGCGGAACTCTGTGTTGCTTGTTTTACCTTGTTATAGGTATAGGTCTGGCTCCATGCTTTCTAAAGGAGATGTAGTTTTTTTTTTTTTTGTAATTCCTAGTACGTGTAGGGGACCGTACCATAAATACAAGCCTTTTGGTTTGCTATTTAGTCTTTTATCCTTCCAACAAAATGATTCATTCATTTATTGATTGATTGATTTGTTTGTTTGTTTTATTCATAATTTCAAACAAGAGAGAGACACATTTGTTTTAAAACAAAAACATCCACATTGAAATTATTATCCATTTATGAAGACATTTTTGGACCTAAAAACATAAAACACATTTTCATCCTTTCATTTGTTACATTTCTTCATAAGCAAAGTCCCAAAATGGGCATATATGCACCCCAGGAGAATTCTGTTACTTTTTTTTTTTTTACTTTTGCTACAGTTAGCGAAACTAACATTTTTGGTTTTTAACAAAATAGCAGATTTTTTGTCTTTTTTTAGACTAAATTATATATTATGCTTCGTATAACTAGCATTTTGTTTCTTGAACACACCCAATTAATAGTATTTTTCACACTTACAATTTTCCAAATTATAGCTAGACTGTAAATTACACACAATAAAAATATTGGTGATTTCCAATGTTTTTTGTTTTCTTCACTTTATAATAGGCTCCCATTACAATCACTAATAATGGGAAATATATTTGTTTACGCATCAGCTCAGTTCCATTAAATAATATTAATAAACAAAACCTATTATTATTTTTTATATTTATATAATGATGTACTGTATTAGAAAATGTTGAATTTAGCATTAACTAATAAACGCTCACACATTACGTGTCTTATTTCATCCCAAGCTCTTCACCGGCATTTTTGACTCGTTTTTAGATGCACTAAGTACTCAAACTTCAGAATGTTTTTTGAACAGAATAAAATCACCATAAAAATGAACCCCCGAGCATTGTCCAAAGCATTAAAAATGTATCTCTGTACTCAAATAACGTCCCGTCTCCGTAGTAAATCCTGCTTGTTGACACGTCGCATTATTTGTGTAGGTGCCCCTGGTGGAGTTTGAGATGCACAGCAGTTGGTGCGGGCGTTTCTGACATTGGCATGGGCGGGTGGGGGTTCGTGGGAAGGATTTCTGTGTGTGAAATGTTAATATCTCACAAGTGGCCGAGGCTGGTGGTCACCACATTAATAATATGCTACTACACTGCTGGCATCCGACCCAAGGATACATTCCTGCTGTAATGGGCAGCAGCTGGACCGGGGTTTCCGGGAGGACAGCTGAGCGCTGGCGGACACAGAGGGGCACCCCGACCTTCCCGACCTCCCCGTTCTGCAGCTATTGCGGTTCAATTGCACTTTGTTTCATACCCATAAGCCTCTGTCTTATAATTGCATGTTATTACGTCCAATATTATACATAATTTCAGAAATTAAAACACACTTTCTTGGCTTATGAACTGCCTTGCGTTGGAAGCAGTGCTTTTAACTCTTTTGTCAGGTCCTGAAGTAGCAACATATGGTGCTATTATAGTGCACTGAACATACATTTCAACGTGCTGCTTTGCTGCTTAACAGCTCTCTGGGGACACAAAAGGTCATTCAGCTAAAGTCCTGCGATTACACTCTAATGAGTAAACTCTCAGTGGGAATGGCTTATTAGGACATGTCAGCATGCAGCTAAAGAGGAGAAGTGTTTATGTTACTCAAATGGCTTTTTTTGCTACTTGTAAACATAAGTATTAAAAGTTTGTGATGAGACTGTAATTGCTATCGGTTCTCATGCGTGCTTCTTGTTTTTTTAGAATATAGCTTGATGTAACGTAAAAATTTCAAAAGGCCAAAAAGTGGAAAGTTTATATCTATGAGTTGGAAAGCTTTATAATATCAGATGCATTCGAATTACTTTTTTTTTTTTTTTTTTTTTTTTTAAAGATGGCAATGTGTATTTGAAAATGTACTCGTTCAGTTTATTAAAGGTGCCATAAACTAAATTATTATTAAGTGCATTAGCTAATGATGGACAATGCATTTGTTATAGTATTTATTCATCATCGTTAAAAATAGTTCATAAAAATACATCTCACATTAGCACATTATTCCATGAAATAATATTAACAGATACAACTTTTGGTTTTATCAGTTAAAATTGCATTGCATCCTTTTAGGACACAGTGTGCGATTTCCATCGAAAAGCACCCTATAAAGGTATTTGGGCTGTTTTGATTTGGGGCAGCAAGCAGCTCTATAGCAAACACACAGCCCAGTCTTGGCACTGAAACATTGGGAAATACAGAAGTGAGGTCTTTTGACGCGGTCCAAAATCCCGGTGATGAGTTTTGCACGGTCAGTTTTACACGGTCCCGTCCACATTCAGTTCCAAGCACGTCTTGTTAAAAGCACCTCTGCGGTTTTCGCGAGGTGACCTTGACGTGGCATCACATTGCCGGGAAAATATATTTTGAAAAAGCACCTTCATTCTGACACACGGACCTCGGGCTTGGCCGGTGACCAGCGGTCGAGCAGCATTGGCAGCGGGACCGTGAGAAACAGGGGGGCGACACCCAAATGTCAGCACAGCTGCAGAACTGCTGAGCATAAAAGCCTAATTACAGAAATATGCAGCCGGAGGCCTCCCGACAGTGAAAACAGAGCGGCGTTTGACCGGCCTCTGCCAGAGAGCGGTAGTGTAACGTGTCCGCCGATCGGTGACGCGAGATTTACTGCGCGCGAGGAGCGTCAGGAGCGTCAGGATTCCACAGCTGCCGTCTGACATCAAGCCGCGCGTGCGTGGGTGTGTTTGCGGCGTCGGGTTTCTTTTCTCCAAAACTTTGACCTGAGAAGAAAAAATAAATAAGTGTGGGCATAATTTAAGCTACATAAACTAGCTGCTACGCAGACCCTATTAGTAACAGTGCCAGTGGCAACTGTGAAACGAACATGTTCCACATTGTATAGGCTAGGCTATTTAATTCTAATTCTAGCAAGTTTAATTGAATGTTTATTGCTTCAAACTGTTTTTATTTAGTTGTAGAAATGATAAAATATGTAATAAAAAGCTCATATGAAACCTCCTAAAGTTGACAATCAGCATTTTTTTAAAGGTTAATCACCTCATTTCACCTTTCACCTTCTTTCTTTTCTCTCTCTCTCTCTCTCTCTCTCTCTCTCTCTCTCTCTCTCTCTCTCTCTCTCACTTTTTATTTTTTGCAGGCACTTTACTTTATTTAACTTCTACCATTTCATCATTTATCATGTCTTTTCCCTTTTTTGTTGCAGGACCTATTTCGTAATCTAATCTAATATTAAATGAAATGTATCTATTTTCCTTATATTTTTAAGGTTAAGCACCTTATATTACCTTTCACCTAATTTCTCAAAATTTCTGATGTAAGCCCCGTTTTGCAATAATAATACATGGTAATTTTGTAATCTAATCTGTTTTGTTTATTTATTTGTTCATGCAAATCTTCCATCACAGAGGAATCGTGTTGACAGCATGCTACTTGTGCTGCTTATTTTCCATGCATTTCAGTTTAGAATTTCATGTCTTGTCTTGAAGCAGAAACAAATCCATGGTTTCTCACATTATCGTCACATGTAAAAATAAATACATGACATTTTAAACTGGAGTCCCTTTTCTGCAGAACAAGCCTAAACCATGCATAAATAGTTCTCGGTTATCAGCTGCTTTTCCTGTTAGCCCATATAACCCATTTCACGCCCGCTCCTATCAAATGCACTACAACATGCTTAGTTGTGTTTTACCTCCCTGTTTTTTACCCACCAATCATCAGATTGTCATACTCAGTGCTCTGCATTTTCCCCATAAGGGCCTGGCTTTGAAGTGTGCACATTATGCTTAGGTCATGGCAGCTTCAGATTTCCCCTTATTTATGTACTTTTTAAGCAGAGAGCTGCCCTGTTAGTCGAGTTCTGTTGTGACTGAAAACAAAAACTGAAAAGATCGAACACAAAACAACAGAGAGATGACTAATACTTATTTAGATCCATTAAAATGATACAAATGGTACTTATTAGCCTTTCACTACTAACACAGTTTACCTTAATGTTGTTTCAAAACATTGAAAGCATGGGTTATTTTTTGTAATATAGTATTAGATCAGTTTAGCTTTGTTTTGGTTCTTACCTTCATTTATCTTTAAAGCTAAATGTCCTGTTATATTATATTGGAATCTATTGTTAATTTACTTCCTTATTTGTTTATTTATATTAATTCGTTTTTAGTTAATTAGTTTATGTATTATTGCTACCTTCATTTAGTTTTAATGCATTTGTATATATTTTGTTTTGTGTGTGTGTGTGTGTGTGTGTGTGTGTGTGTGCATATCACTTTCATACAATGATAGTCTAAAACAACACATATATATAAAAAAAAAGAATACAAATAATAAAAAAACTGCAACAAATATTTTTTTTTTGTTTTCTACAGGGAGCGTTTCACCATCAGGGTGAATAAATGATGACTGAATGTTTATTTAGGGTGAAAATCCCTTTAAAACGGTCGAAATGATAATGTGTTGTTGTAAGTGAGAGACAGAGACCCTCTGTAGGGCGGTCTAGGTGATGTTTAACATGTGTATCCATGCTTACGTGCACCCGTATGCTAGACTCGTGTTTACGCGTCATATCTTTGACAGACAAGTTTAAAGAGAGGCAGGAGGCAGCGTCTGCGGTCTGGAGGTGGGCAGAGGAGAGTTAAACAGTAAGCGAGGGAGAGGTGGGAGAGAGGGAGCGTGTGAGAGAGAATAAGAAAAGGGAAAAAGAGCCTGTACTTGTGCCTTTCAAGGTGTGTTATTTGTTCAAGGCTGTCCAAACATTTACAGAGTGCTGGCAGCCTAGGAATGCAGAGGCAGGGCCGAGGCGGGCGAGCTTCAGCCGTGGGAAACCGCTGCTCTCCTCAACCTCTGCCGGCTCCTTCCCCCTCGGGCAGAGTGTCAACATACCCGGTGCCAGAGATTTGTGGGACTGATAGTGACAAGTCCCGTCAGCAGCCTTACGCACACACACACACACACACACACCCATAAGCACACGCACACACGCTCCCAGCGGCACACAGGCCAGCTTTCCGCCTCCCTCTCACGCTGACACACTTTAACAGTCAGATGAGGAAGCCCGAGGCACCCACAGACGAACACACACACACACACACACACACTTAAAAACACACAATACAAAGACCTCTCTCATCCTTCAAAAGATATATACGTTTTTGCAATGCACCGTTCGGGTTGGTTCACAATACGCATACAATACATGCAAATCGTGCATGATCAAGGACGAACTCGAGGGTTGGCGATTTCGGCTATTTTTCATCCACTCCGGCTCATGTCATGGCTGAGGTCATATTAAGGAGATATTATTATAGGACTGAATGCTCCCTGTCATTTAGTTAATGGCTGAAGGCATTGTGTTTTGTGTGAGGTATATAGTGGGATGGGTGTGGTTGGGACACAGCAGCTGACAGTGAATGGTGATAAAGCTCTTCAGACTGCAGTAAACACTCTCACATGCTGCCAGAGGAGGAGTGTCCAGTAGCTGTCTCATGAGTGTTTGTTTGATACCGTGTGTGTGTGTGTGGTTGTTAACAAAAAACTCATTTAAAGCCAGATATGTCTATAACTAGATAAATGGATGGATTTTTTCTTCCTCTTTTAAGCATGACCTCATGACGCTTTATTAGATTTAGATTTGTTTATAATTTTTCCGTACACTCTTAAAAATGAAGGTTGTCAGAGGGGGTTCGTTATGCCGTACAAGAGCATTTTTGATTGCCCAAGAACCTTTCAGCGATCAGTGATCCATTTTTAATGGTGGATGGATCCTGGATGGTTGGATAGACAGAAAATAAGTGATTTCGACCACCATGTTACAGATAGATAGACAGATAGATAGATTTCTCATGCCCCTATTTTCTCCTGCATACGTCAGCTTTACCACATCTGAGGGCTTCAGATGGTCACCACCTCAGATCAAAGTCCATTGCAAAGATAGCCACAGTCAACAGACTCAAAGTATTGCAGTTCAAAGGAGTCTTCGAATGGTTAAATATTTGTCTACTACTCGTCATCAAGTTATACGAGTGTCACCAATTCCATACTTGAAACTTTTTGTGAAGCATGAGAAACATGTCTGGTCGAAACCCAAAGCAGGAAGCCTGTGGTGTCTGATGGCTCAGGGGCAGAATGAACGTCACGTTGCCAGTCGAAGCAGAGGTGATATAAAAGCAGATTCAATCTTACATTGTAATATGATTTTCATCATATGAATGGCCGAAACACTATAGGAAAGGAGGTCTTTACTGAAGATCTGAAGAGCGCATAATAACACGCTATTGTAATGCTGGGATTAGTTCCATTATATTCAGTATTTACTGGGTCATGTCTTGTTTGTTTTAGAGTGACAGAAGGAACAATATAAGGTGAAACTTGTTTTAACTTTCCCACCTCTCGTCTATACGTGTGCACTGCTCCTCTTGTCTCCGGGCTGCAGACACCTGCCTTCATGCCTGGTTAGGTCAGGTTACAACGATGAGGCAAGATCTGGCCAATCGGCTCCTGTGAGAACGACGAATGAAGGTGGTGGGAACTCTCCTCCCTTCTTTCTCTTTCTCTCGCTCTCTTCCTCTATCTCCGCTCCGACGGCTTTACACGGCCTTACCTGGGAAACTCACACAAGTTAAGGGAGGGGCCAGCAACCTGCCCACCTAATGAATACAAAACAAAACCTTTTACCAACAGGTGAGTTACAGAAGTCAAGTGTGTTCAATTTACTCCTTTTTTTTTTCTTCCCCTTATTTCATTCATGGCATTGGGCTTTACATCAGCCTATCTTGGCACTATTCAGAAAAGAAAGAAAAGAAAGAGAGAAACAAAATAGAGCCAAAGTGTGGGAACTTTTCCTCCTTCTTTATTCCAATCTGAGTGGTTTCATTGTTGTTAACCCTGTAGATGCTGGTTGGTGTGCACCTGTGGCATGTCGACACAACAATATTGTGGCATATTGTACATTTCTCATGTGAATTTATATGAAAATATCTGTTCAGATTATTTCTTTCTTGCTTTTAAGCATAAACCTAAACCAGAATAACGACAACGTAAATAAATAAAGGTGTCACTAACGATAAAAAATTATTTGTATTACTTTATTATATTTTATTACAAATTTATTTCTGATACATAATCTAATTTATGAAATTAAAAGCCATATCCGTTAACATTAGTTCAATAACCCATGAACATGTTTAAATTCATTAACTAATTAGTTAACTTTGTTAACTTACACACATAGGCCTATTGCTCATTGTTTGTTAATGTTAGTCACTAAATTTGTTTCTAAAAGTAACGTATTTATCTAGTAATAAAAATAAACTCCAATTTAACATTTTCAACACGCATATATTATTGAATGTTTATTTTTTGGGTTTGAATCTATTTATTTAAAGTCTAAATTGTACATCATGATTTCTCAAGGCATCACAGAGCTTCATTCATGAAAGAATTTTGGTTTCACACAATCACTGGGGTAGATCCAATACTGCCACCCTTAGGTCATAGAAAGTATTATGATATATGGTGATGTAAAAAATACAATAAAAATGCCTTTGGTTCACAGTCAAGGGCTCCAGATATATACATTTTTCCTGAGAGACCACAAAACCCATTACATTTTTATTGGTTTGCTGTGTGTGCCTTAATTGACCTATGCAATGTCTCAAAGCTAACTGTTACTGATGGACACTACACTATGACAAACATAATTAGATCCAGTATATGGATCAGAAACACAGACATCACACATAATATGGAAAATTAATGAAGATGTGTATGAGTTTGATTGGGCTGAGTATGAGTACTGTATCTATACCTTGGTGTGAAAACTGCTCCTCTATGTAAACTTCTCTCTTTCAATTGCCCAAATATATCTCACTGCCTGTAAATGTGGAGAGACCAGACACTGTCTGCACTATTGTGAAGCAGGACTTTGTTTATGGGGTCTTAAAATTCTAAATTAACAAAAAAAAAAGTTTTGTTAAACTAGTTATGTTTACTTGAGTGCATTAATTTGGCCTTGACAGTTTACCCCTTTTACAGTTTAGGCTTGAAATTCATTTTTAAGCATGTTTTATACCTTTATACGACAAACCTCTTTACACTTCCTGACTAATGATCTGTGTTTTGCATTGATGCTTCTCACACAGTCAGTGAAGGATTGTCAGGAATGTGTAGAGTGTGTTGTTCTGGCGGTTGATTATGAGCAGGAAGGCCGGAGGTGTGGACAAAAGTGTTGTTGAGAGACTCAGTAAAACACTGAGAAAGTTTACATGCATAACAATATACTGATAACCATCAAAAAGCAGCTCATTATAAAAAAAAAAACCTGACAGGGCAAGAAAACAAATTTGAAATTACTGTGCATTTCTTTGGTTTTGACATCAAACCATAAACAAACGTGCACATAGGAACTACAGTGCATGTATGTGTACATACATACAGCTTCTATTACTCATGTCATGTTTAACAGTTAAGAGAGAGAGAGACTATGCAAAAACCTATTATAACTTCTCATGTAAACTTACTAATCTAGTTAGTCGGTCTGCACCGGCTCCATCTCAGACTGACGAGCACAAGCTCGAATTTTTTTTGTGGTCACTGCAAGAGCACCCAGACACTTGACAAACTGGATTTGGCTGACTCATGTCACCTGTACGTTTCTCTTGAAAAGCACTACCTACACAAAGGTGTGTCTGTTTTTGACAGCCATGCTAATGGTAAAAATTACAGTGATGTAATCTTACAACTATACTTCAAAGATGTATTTCAAAGACACTTAGGCAAACTCAGCACCACAGCAAACTGTCCAGTCAGCAGAGCAGCAGTCAGGTAAAACAGTCTTCTGTTGAGCTACTAAATAGACAGAAACGCTCCAGACAAATCCAAACTGGGACTTTTTCCTCAAACGCGCATGTTAGTCACCAAAATCTGTCGTTTCTGACCCCGGTGGGAAACCAGAGAAGAGCTGAATGAACGGTGTCCAGTCACTGAGCGCCGTCCCCAGAGTACAGGCCAGGATCAATTCCGCCAATACGGATCTGTTCTCTCCACACCGCTGGACAGCCCTCTTCTCTCTCCATCCAGACTCATTTACATGTTGTTATTGTCCACCGTCTGCAACGTAATCTGATCGCTTCTACAGCACACACAAAACCGACATGAGACACAGGCCCCGCGTCCCATTGTGAGGCCTTATTTCCCATGAACCATGGACAAAGGTGAGAGAAGAAGGCAAGGAGAGAGCAGAACCGACGTGAGAGAGCAGGTGGTGCCAAACCTGACTCTGTCTGAAGTTACTGAACCCAAACCTGTGGCCAGAGCAGATGAGATCAAAGCAATGTATGCTTTAGTATTCTGTATTTCTCTGCCTTGCAATACAATGAGGGCTGTCTGGATATGAAGTTTTACAAAAGGATCCAGATAAGGGCCCAAAATTTACACTTGCCAAGCACTAAATGTAAAATTCCGATTGGCGAGAAAATATAACAACAAAGCCAGTTGGACAGTGACTTTTGCGAACTGAAATCAAACTGCCTGTAGGATTGTGTAGAGCCCTTTAAAGCTTCACTGAAAAAACATTTTAAACCTTTGAAATCCACTATATTGGGTAAAATTTCCTCAAAAACCTAATCCTTTAATACATTTAGATACAAAGGTAATGTGATTCCGATCAGAAGTATTTGGATGCCCAAACTGACTCTGCAAAGATGTTGCTTTAAGAGTCTGTACAGACCACTGAAGGGAGTATGTGTGGCTAACATGACCTCAGTGGAATGGTTGCCCGTGTAAATGTTGTTTGTTTGTGGAGGTCCAGTGTGAGTAAACCTTGTAATGCTAATGTATGGTGCAGTTTATACAGAGGCGTCAGCTCGGCCCATGCCCGACACCTGAAGTGTGGGAGACCTAATCATACGCGGCCATAAATAACAACAATGTGTGAAAGAAGTCTGAGATGTTTCCTTAAGGTGTGAGGGTGCTCAATTATCCCATTAGCAACTGTGAAGCACAGAGATGAGCTAATGTTGTCTTTGGTATAGTTAATGTCTGACTACAACATACAAAGCGAGTGATCATTGTAAAATTAATGCATATTTTATTTTTAAAAAACAAAATAATTAACATTAGGTGCGAGTACTTCTAAACGGACAAAATTTACCAGGTATTTTGAAATGTACTGTGAAAAGTAAGTTTCTCTTCCAGGAAAGTTCACCAAAATATTGATGATTCATCCTGTAGCACAGAGATTTTTCTCCAATAGGTTCTCTAGAAAGAAAAAGTCCCACCCCCTAATATCTTCTGCATTTTATTAAATCATAATCCATGGCTTCAGAATTCCTGTTCCAATACAAAATATGTAAACCACAAGGAAGAAAACTATACGTAAGAATTTAAGGATTTATACTTGTAAAGATATATTGTGTGAGTCTTTTGTATATAATCTTCTTTCATCTGTGTAGTTATTAATGTTTCTCCATCTGACTTCTCTTTAAAATGCAACTGTTCTCTTCCTCATTTCTTTAAGACAAAGTCATCTAGATGTGACAAAGGCTACCTGGGCAATAAAAGCAGAGCAGACAAATAAAAGAGCAGAATGTGGTGAAAGCAAATAGAAGAGGAGGTGGAGAGGGAACAGTTTTACTGCTGCGTGGTTAATTGAAGTCATTGAGGGAGGGTGGCACGTTCCCTCAGGGCTGTGAGGAGAAAGGACAGCTCAAAGCGAGAGGAAGGGGCTGGACTGCAGTAAAACAGCTGCTTTCTCACAGTGTCATCCATTTCCAGTAGAAAGTTATATTGCAGTCAGATTTTCAAGGCAATAAAGCGGTCTGTTTGTGCATTTTTCAGCCCGGATGTCTTAAACACCATTGTTTATCATTCTGGAGAATGTATACAGAAAAATGTAAGCAACATTTTTGTTGATCAAAAATGCAGTTTCTCTTCGAAATGCTTTACTTAAGCTTTACTTCCATTGGTTTCAAAAGACAATCCTAAATGCAGAAATACGAATGACCTTCACCAAAAATGTTTAAAATCACTAGGTGATCTAGATTTTCCTTAAGACATTTTTTATTTCAAATGGAGTTTGGAAGGTTTTGACCAAATCGTGGAAAATAGGATTCTTCTGCCAATTCTCTGTCTATCGTGAACATATTGAAGCCATTGGTCAAAATACCGCTTTTGAAGAAGAAGATGAATAAATTAGTGAAATAATGTGATAAATGAAACTCTGGCTAGCTTGAGAGTTGTTGTTTATGTTGGATTTTTGTGCTTAAACATCATTTGGATTGAATGGAAGTAAATTTAATGTTTAAAACATTTCTTTTATTGTGAAGAATTGCTGGTGGCACCGTTTGGTCATTTGTCCACTCAGTATGAGGGAAGTGGACTCAGAATATAATGAATTACTGCATGTTAAATTATAAATTGTGGTTCACATTATTGTCTTAACTATAACATGCCTGATCATTAGTCTGCAGTCTTGTTCATCTCAGTTCATTGGTCTTATACTTGTCAAGAAATTGTATCATTAGTCATTCAAGTGCTTGGCTTAATATACAAATGAACCCCAGGCTGTTGTGGAACGAATCTCTCCTGTCTACTGAGCGACCTTTCCGACAAAAACATTATCAGATATACACAAGTCCTAGAAACTTTTCTCTTTATCCTAAATCCAGACCATATGAAAATCCATTATAAAATACAAATTGCAGATTATAACAGTCCTCGTTTTAAAAGCCCCCATAATTTACCCATCATTCTATCTTTCGTGGCTAATGTGTTAAATGCAAAAGAATTCATCCTGCATTTCAAACAAAGCCTTTCACTTTCCCTCCATTTTCAGAGCCTAATGCTCTCCGACCTCAGACAGAGAGAGTGATTCTAAAGATGCATTGCATTTCATTTACCTGACAGCGGGATGATTACAGTTTGTTTTCTTTATCTCTCTCTTTTTTTTGTCATTTTAAGGTCTCTGTAAGTCCTGCTGTTTTGCCATTTTAAGGCCAGACTTTAATCTCTATATCTATGTTTTGTTCTGTCCCCTCCTGCTGGAGACTGAGCTGTGAGACAAAGCGCTGTTTACACTAATGGCCCACTAGGCCTTTCACAGCAGAAACAAACAGCGCTGGGGAAAGTGAATAGAACTTAACATTTTGACATTTTTCCACATGCTCTCAAAACCAATATTGACCTAGCTCCCCTGCAAGGTGGGCTTTAGTCCAAGGACTTGGCATTAAAATCAAACCCATGCATCTCAAGCAGCAGGCAGCAAGTCAAGGGGAGAGCCCAACAATGTCTTGCCCAGGATGGGGTTCTCCTGCTGGGAAGGCAGAGTGGACACTGTCCTGGGCTCAAGCTGGTACACAGAAACAGCCACAATGAAAGGCTTCGTGCCACCCCCCCACTTTAATGATTCTGTCTGCGAAGGCCGATTGTAGGCGAACCGTAGACCCCGCTGGCGCCCGATGCAGACAACAGGAAAGGGACAGCGGGGGAACCCGTAAGTGTAGTACCACCCCGTAGCAGGGAGTGCTTCTCAAAGGCCACATTACAATCAATTAGGGCTCTAATGAGCAGGATTTGGACTTGTAACCTGTGGCTTAGGGTCAGTATTTAGCGGAGTCTCAGCGGCTCAGCTGGATGACGCGTCAATATGCTCCGAAATAGTTTCGGACTGGAAGAGTGACACAGCGGGGAAGTGCAGCGTGTGTGGAGGTGTCTGCTTCTGCTCGGGAGAACACAAACACATAGACTCGCTCCTCTAAATGGAGAAGACACTAATGGTAAGGAGAACAAAAGGAACAAATCTCGCTCAATAAAATCCATTCATTTAGCGCAGCTCTGGATGAATGTGCTATAGATGTCACAGGCAGTGAGGTGACACATGGGTAATGCGAAGAGAGCAAACAGAGAGCCTCGAGGCCACAAGTTTACAGCATTAACATACATGGCCAGCAGCCGTTTCAGCAGGTTTGAGCTCACAGGGGTCTGACAGAGAGAGTGTTGTGTATTTGGGGGTAACGTGGCCCCGGGGCCCTCAGAATGACAGCACAGGAGGGCTCTCAAATCGCAAGGTCCTTCACAGCTGAGGGGGAGGGACATCTGATGGTGAACTATTGTCAGCAGGGGGGAAAGGGCAAGAGGAGGAGGATCAATTGATCAGAGATCTCTAATTATGTTGTTTTTAAAACTTATTTTTGGCCTTTTGCCAACTTCTGATCAGTGTGCTTGTTTTATCTTGCATAAATTACGCTTAACAACAAAACATTGCCTCTAAAGGTTAAACATACAAATTTTACTAATGTCTTGGCAACGTATTCAATGTGCACATTTTTGTTCACATTTTGACTATACGAAAAACATACTACAAAAATACTACAAAAAAAAGAATTTCAAAATCTTAAAATCTTGCACTGTCAGGTTTTTATAAAAAAATGTTGATGTTTGGCAGTTATCAGTGCTTACATGTAAACACGCTCATTGACTAGATAGTGGACAGAAGACAGGAAATGATGTGGGAATGGGATCGGGAAAGTGTCTGGCTGCGTGATGTCTGTTAAAGATCTGCAGGACCTGATGCAATGGAATGCAGCTCAGGACAAATTTTGCTTGCTTTTACTTGCTGAGTACAGATGTGAGAGGGAAGATATTGATGTGTGTGCAGGAAGTGAGTCAGGGGCACAGATATTTGTATTTCAAGTTTTAATATCTGTATTTCATGTTTTAGGCTACAGAAAATGATATTTGTTTTTCAAGAAAAAAAATTATGGTTTACAGGGGGATTATTGGATATTCTCAATGTTTTCTTTTTTTAATTTTAGGCAGCAGCAAGAAAAATGAACTTCCTTTTGGCTGCAACAACAGAATCTGTAAGCAAAAGTGGGACAACATTTTATTTATTTATTTATTGGCCAGGCAGGACTAAAAATCCATCTTGCACAAACCACTATTACAAGAGTAACAAAGCACATCAGAGAACAAGATTCAAAGCCTGCTTTGCTGTGTCAGATTTGGATTTGCCACCTTTTACAGTAACTTTCTCATGAAAAGGGTATTTTACTGTTTTCTCTTATAGAGTAAGAAGAACATCTTCATTTGTTTGTTTATCTCAAAAAGAACAGTAAGAGACAGTAAGATATTTGAAGTCATTGAACTGAAGAAGAAATAGACATTAAGCAATTAACATATTAAACTCAATAATAGCACCAATCAAAAAAATCACACCATAAAAATAAAAAAAGGGGTAACACTTTATTTTGATGGTCCCTCATTCTGTTGACAATAAGTAACTTTGCACCTACATGTCAATTAACTTTCATTAGAGTATAAGTAGACTGATTATTATCTGATAATTTTTTATTTTAATGATCTCCCGACAGACATTGTACTGACTATGGGTAGCTTTTCAAGAACATGTCAACTCTACCAGTCTACCAATACTCTAGTAACACTCTACTAAAGTTAGTTGACATGTAGGTGCAAAGTGCATACTCTAAATCTATATTAAATTAGCAACATCAATTAGAATGACATTGATGTTTATGAATCATTGCCTGCTGCCCTCAAAACTGATGTGTATATTTACAAATCAGTCTTTTGGGTTTACCTTATATCTTCTCTTCTTCAAAAGTAAAAAAAAAACCTAACATAACCCTGTGTAAAAGTAATTTTCAGAGTACTAAACGGATATTGTGGTGCCTCACACCACCAGAAGTGTTCATGAACACCAGACAACGAAACAGTGAAGTGCTGCCTGAGAGTAATAAAAGTATAGCACATGCACCCATGAAGTGGGTTTTTAATCAAATGGAGTGTACGGAGGAACCAACCCCCCCTCTACGTGTTCACCTCAGCAACCCCACCCCAACAGTAAGAATTAAAGTATTTAATGTGATTTCGCTGTGTGAACCTCATAATGCAGTAAAGGCCTAAATGTCTTGAAGTCCTGCTCCTGCCTTTCTTATCATATTGGCCTCAGTGGGAGCTTGGAGAGGGAGTGAAGGAGCCGAGGTTTATTTTGAGTTCCCCTTTGTTTAGGCAGGCCCGTGTTGTTCTTGGTGACTAGCAGTGAAACTTCATTCCCAGCATGCAGCTCACCCTGTTTGATTAAAACTGAGACTATCATGGAAAGCTAACAGCTTGTGTTTTCGACCGACTGTCGCTCTCATCTCTTTGAAGCTTAAGCACAGTCATATTTTGAGTTTTATATGAGCGCATGACATTATTTATCACACTTCTAGTAAGCAATCTTTGTACTTCATCAAAAATCGTTATTGGCAGCTTTAAAACAAAAAAATGACTTTTCTGAAAAGCAATCTTGAGAGCCACAGACAGACATCAGAAAGTTTTACACAAAAGCAGCACTGCTCTAAAAGCGCCTGCCAATCACGAAGTAGAGGCTGAACTCTTGCAGTGTTTCATGTGACTGCGATGACATCATGGGGATCGCTGTTGAGGAGCTGTGGACCTTGGGAGCTGTTTGCTGTCTGGCAGGTGTTTCTTTCTCTTTATTTTACCTCTTTTTTATTTTTTTCTTCTCATGCGATGAATGAGAGAGTAAATATCACTTCAAAGAGCAGGGCAGCTCCACATTGAGCTGTGGGAGAGAGGGGCAGGGAGCTCCTGCAGAGAGGTATAAAAAAGTTCTTGTCTCTTGTTGGCAAGGTACACCATAGATTAACAGCTCTGAGGGCTATGTGGGCTTTTATTCACCATCATAGGTCTGGAACACCATGGTGTGATAACCTTGAGAAGTTTCGAGACATGTATTGAAGTGTATTAAAGTCTCGGAGTGACGTTCATGGCCTTTAAGGGTCTAAAAAGTGCTTAAAGCCTTGTCTGACCTTTGGCCTATTGGCTTTTGTCGTGGCTCATTAAACAAGGCAACATCAGTTGCAATTCTGTTATGGCAACATTCACGCAAATAAGCTACAACATCTTGCCTCAGACCTCAGTGTCGTCATCTACATAAGGGCTATTACCCTTCAGAGAGCAGCACTCCTCCAGAACAGGGTCCTGTCAGCAGCACTTGCTTGGAATCCACCTCATTGTCCAGAGAATGGGGCTGCCCGGACACAAATTCTTCCACTCTCTTAATGAGAAAGAAAGAATTGACTCATTGGTTATGTTAATGTAGTTGTTTTCACCTCCAAATCTTATCTACAACCTCGCTGGTCTCATTTAGCTCTGGGTAATTTGACAGCACTGGTGAAGAATGTTGCCATTCAACAAGAGAACTAAACATCAGGACTCTTCAAAAGCTTCAATTACATGTACAAACACACTCAAACTAGAAACGCGTTTTAGCGCTAATAGAAAACATAGTGCATACAGAGGGTGTTTTTCAAAAATCTTTCAATAGTTCATGCAATAATATAATTTTATAGGACCTTTTTATAGCTCCTTAATTGGGTGAATAGGTTTGTATGGCTCAAAGGTTTACTGTGATTTCTACAGGAAACTAAGTTTCTTCTACACAACAGCAAATGCAGATTTTGTCCTCTACATCTCAGATGTTTCTCAAGAGAAAAAAATCCCAGCGTTATCTCAAAGTCTGTCTCAGAGATATGGTCCATTCATATCAAGAATGATAACTATATTAGCGTCAACATCAAATGGACAAAACTCTGCATGGAAAGTTCTAGAGAGTCTGAAGACCTCAAGCAGGACTTCAATTTAATCAGCAGGATCAACAAAAATTAAGTTAGCCTGTTGTTTAGAATACTGAGCTTGATTATAAGGTTTTTCACTTACAAACTGTTAGAAATATTAAGTGGCAGTAATGCAGTTAGTTTTATTAGAGTAAAGGAACTTATTAGAACTTATACTAAAAAACTTAACCATAAATCAATGTAATCTATATATTAAACCATTCCTTCTCTAAAACATACAGCAGGTAAAGCAAGTTATATGGTAATTTGTCAACTAAAAGTCATTGGTCCACCTAAATTTAGTTTAATTACTGAAACATTTCTCAATAAATTCTTTCATAATTAAATGATTTGTAATCTACAATAGTATTATAGGTAAATACTTTCATTCTGGCAGTAAGTCTTCGAATTGTGTCTCTTTTTAAATTTTCTTGAGACGTTTTAAACAATCCAATCAAACATAGCTGGGAATTCAATAAAATTTTCTACCTGATTTTTTTTATTCAACGTTTTATTCTCGATATTTCAGTAATAAAACTTTCCACTGGGTTAGGCTGCTGTCACCGGTGACCGATTAGCTGTTTGCCTAAATGGGAAAGAATTGCTGATCCAAATCAGAAGGACACAAACAGACTCCTCCGAAGAAGGAAACGTTTGTACGCTCTGGGGCCATTTACCTGACAAATAAGATAAGATTTAGCCCTAACTCCTCTGAGACACTGCACTCCTGTAGGTCCCATTCTGAAGACTGAAGCGAGGAGGGTGAGTGTTGGTAATGCAGCGATTTAATTGGATGTTAAACACTTTACCTTCTGTAATGATCCCGTCACAGCAATTACAAGTTTGGAAAGTTCTACCTTCTAAATTCCCCCTCGCTCAGGCTCCAGCAGAGGCACATTTTTCAAACAGCGTCAGCCGCCAAAAACATTTCAAACCGTATAAATGATAAAAGGCGCGTCTACTATGATTTATTGGAAGCCCACGAGCACAAATAGCCTCTCAGTTGCTATTCAGGCCCCAGCCTGAAGCCTGGCATACTGCAGGGGGAAGTCCAGGGAAAGCACCGGACCTCACTCCTCTCAGCAGCAGGCTATTACTCTGCCTGTACAGCCAATCCATGAGCCACATAGTAAGGGAGTGAACCGAGAGAGGGAGTAGGAGTGAGTCCAGACGTGTCCTCCCCAGGCAGAGCCGGGTGTGTTTGCGGTGAGAGAGCGGATGCCCTGTGATTTACTGTCTGATCCTGACTGCACTCCAGCCTTGACGTCACCCGCTCTCCACTCCTGCAGACCCAAGCACACAGGCACACGAAACACTCCCTAAAGCAATAATGTCTCAACGCTCTGCTCGCCTGGCTGCTCTGCCAGGACCCGGCTCTACTGTACACGCTCAGTGGGCTGGAGAGAACAGAAGAAGCAGTGTGCGAGCCGTGGAGCGTGGGATGAAGACACACCCAGATGAGGCTAAGAATGGGATTTAACCATCTAAAGGCTGCATGTTTGTGGAGGAACATGAAAGAGAATCAGAGATGACGTCAAGCGCCTGTCAAAGCATAATGGCTTATGACTGTGTGAAAGCACCACAAAAGCTCTATTTCTAAACATTTCACCTCATCAACAGGTAAACACATCAGCGATCTTGTATGTGCAGCAATGTTCAAATCTGTCTTGCACAGTTGTAAATGAAAAGCCCTGTATAGACATAAAAAATGGAATATAGTTGAGCTTTTTTGTAGTTTATATATATATATATATATATATATATATATATATATATATATATATATATATATATATATATATATATAGATATATATATTAAATTAAGCTATTACAAAGCATCTTTCAAAATTATTTAATTATTAAATTAAAATGAGTTATTACTACATCAGTTCTGAAAACGCTAAACGATCTTCATCTGCAAAATCTAGGCCTGGTTATAAGTACATACTTTACTAATCTTGAATACCAAGTAATATCTTTCATCAGTGCTATTCAGCACTTACGGAGGTCATTGTTCCTCTGTCCAGAGCTGATTGGGCTGTGAGGAGTAATAGCTGCAGACCTGAGAGGTCAGAGGGCAACACTCCATTCCATTCAAGGCATGGTTAAATGAATGAGTAGTGACAGCCCTGCTCTTGTTATCAGCCATGATGAGTGACGGGGTGAGTGAAGAGGGCTATGTGTCCAGTACAGGTTTGTATAGGTCTGTAGGCATGCAGCATGTCAATGTTAGAACTGGCCAGTGCCTGGCCCCGTCGGTTCCCATTGTTTTGTGGCCACTGATAACCCGGGCAACCTCGGGGATGAGGTTGAGCCATCAGTCTGTGTGTGGTAGAGGGCCTGTCAGACCTTTGTCATCGGATCACTCATTAACAAACACTTCCACAAGCGGAGAATGGATCTGTGATCAGTCCTGGTATGTTTAACTCAGAGCAAACACACAAGCCATGCAGGAGGTTGAGAGGATGCGGTGCGTCTGTCTGGAAGGATTGTAATCACATTTCCTGTCAACCCCCAACCTGGGCTTGCCTGATATTAATGCATTCATACTTTATATATATATTAATACCTCACCGTCTGTAAAAGAAGTTCTTTGTGGGAATTCCTAATAATTCATTTTGAGCACTAACAAACGCTTAAGGGGTTTTATGAAAGCAAAAAATATTGTCAGAACTTACCTGAAGTTAATCATCCTGACCTCACACAAAATAATTTTAAGGGTTAAAAAGTACTGTGTGTGTTGGTAACTTTAGTAATTGACAAGCTTCCGCACATTTTGTGACATATGGAGGCCACGTGTCTGTCTGAAAAGCTGATAAGGGACTGAACTGATGCGTGGCCAAAACAGAGACACAGCCATTCAGACAGACGTAATTTAGTATTTATTCAGCACTAATCCTAAACTGCTGTGAAATTTCCATATGTACTTCATCCGAAAGCATAATTTGTAGTAAAAGCTAAATCCCTGATAAGAATAAATGGGATCATATTACACAGTCATCCAAAATCCTTGTAACAGGATAGGACAATGGAGGTGGGTTATTAAACTAAAAATAACACTCATCCTATTCCTGCCTGTATGACCTTTAATGCCTCAGAAATGACTCATCATGAAGAGGAAGGCTGTGGTCTGAGACCCTTCCCTGATGATTCCTCCCAGGCCTGGAAGTGGGGAGCGCGGCCTGCCCTCTGCTGAGTGAGACACATTATGGACCGCAGCCAGACTTATGAGTCAGAGAAAGTCGTCTGGATTTATCTTTTGTATTATATACTTAATGTAAAGACACAGGGCTTTGTGTAAAAACACAAAGTTAATGCCTAGACTAGACTTATAACTAGACTCTGTGTGCGTCTACGAGTCTTGCGAGACCGGTGCCATTGGCCTAAGCTTAAAAGGGGAAAAAAGGAACATACTTGCAACACTTCAGGCCTGCTGACAATAAACTATAAAATTAGTTCATTTGACGTGATGCATTGTAATTTGAATTAAAGTAAACAAACTAAAAGTAAACTACACTAAATGCATAACAAAGAATTAGATCGGTTAACGTGCGCGGTGGTAGCCTACAAATACATTTTACTCAATGATTGTAAACTGGAAGCAGTTAATGGGAAACGCGAAGTAACATTTTCTCTGCTGTAATATTAATCTCGACTGCCACCCTGTGGCCAACAGTGAACGACAATTGCAATTCCGGTGAAGTTAACTTCACATATAAATGCATCAAATTAATGAGTAAAACATTTTTTCGAAATCAAAAAATAAAGTGTTCGCTTTAAGTCTGTTGAATGCGCTTGAAAGATAAAAACGAAAAGTTAACCATTATTTAAAACATTATTTAAAAGAAACTAATTACCTTTCAAAATAGATTTTAATTTACGACTTTTTAGGGTCCTGACTTGAAAAAGATACCCATTATTTGCATTAATAGTAAATCATTTATTTTGTTTCTTTGGGTAGCCTGTGTGCGCGTTTAGGTGGAACCTGACACTCGTGTCGCAAATCCAGTCAATCATCAAGTAAGCCAATAACTGAAACCCTCTGCCGATCTGAAATGAGCAGTTCCTATCCTCCTTAAAAGACATTCAAGCTTTTGTAAATAATGGGATTGAGTAAAGCGCGGCTGAGGTCCTGGTGACCTCTATCGCCGCGCGCTCAGGTGCTTCCACGAGACAATGCGCGCTTGTTGTCATCTGCTCCCGCGTGCAGCGATGAGCTCCGAGCAGCGGCCCGTCAGATTCCCTCATTGTCTGCTTTCAGTAAATGCTCTTTAGTGCCTCCGGCTCACAGGTACAGATAACGACAAGACAAAGTGGGGCGCATTCTCACAATACAGTGCCTATGTTGACAGAATCTGTCGACATGTACGTTAACTTTTTAGGTCAGCTAACTGAGGATGACGAGTAGGCCCACCTGAGGTAACTTACGTAACCTTTTTAACGTTACGGAAGAATAGGCTACTCCATGGTTGTGTAAGTTAAGTTTTACCCACGCAACTGATGTGATTATCGACTACACTGCATGCAGAATATTACAAAATGTTTCTGTTTCTTAATCAAATTTGCTGAGTGGTTGTTGACTTTACTAGGTACTGCAACGTTTTAGGTATATTTGTAAGAGCAGTTTGTAAAAATAAAAATAAAAAAAAAAAACGAAAAATTATTTATTTCTATTAAAACGCACAAAATACATCTCATAAGTCTCAGTCCTGATTCGTGGTTTTAGAGGACAAACAATTTATCTAGTAGTTTAGGATTGATGACCAATTAGATATATATTCAAAACAGCTCAAAATACCCTTGTGAAGTTAAAATAGCATGGCTTTATCAGAGAATACATTTTTAGACTACTTTTGCATTTGTTAACACTAGTGGATATGTTTTGGTTTGGTTTAGGGGATATTTCCGACATGATAGAGCATTGATCTTTAGGGAAACTCATTGTATATTTGAATTCTAAACACCAAAAACATGCATCAAGCGGCATTATAATAACACTTCAATACATACCTGTACCAACCTAATAAACATTTGCCACAGTTACGTATTAAACATGTGTTTTAGCGCATATTTCCAATAAGCCTGGGTTGAGGAATACTGTGTTCAAATTTCAGATGAGGTTATATCTTTTTTTTCATAAACTATTAGACATACAGACTGTAATGCCCAAATATTTTAAAGTTAAAACATTTAGCATTTGTAGTAATCACTGAACCATTATTTAAAACCTAACAAGATTTCAGAGCAGACAAGCATCAGAAAAACTGTAGCAGTGTCTTTTGTTACACGCAAAACTGAGAAGGAGATGCCATGCCATGCCATGCTTTGTTAAAAAACTGTCACTTGACCTGGGCGTTTCTATTTACAAGGGATTGAAAAGTCAAGCAATGAATAGTTGCAGCTGAAACAGCAGTACAATTAGAGAAGAAACACCACTGTATTAGCCACTGCTAAGTAGTCCAAACAGATCCCAATCTTAATCCCAGAAACGGATTTATTGGGCTTAATCCTGTTGATGAAAACAGAATCCCACCCGCGTTCAGACAGCCCACCGCCCCAGGTGCAGTGAACTCACTAGACAAGGCTCTGTCTCAGTAAAGCTCTGATGAATTGATAGTGTAGGACCTCGCTGGGCAGCATGCCCGGTCTGTGGTTGGTAAATTGGTAGGGGGTGTTTTCCCACAGAAGCCAGAATCAAATGTATAAAGGTCATGAATAATTAAAAGAGTGAATGCAAAGTGGGTTTTGTTGGTTTGAATGTCAAGCAAACTTCTCACTTAAGAAAGACCCGAGTAACGTTCCTCCCGTGAAAGAAAAGGGACTCCATGAGCTACTGACTTGTTATTTAGTATTTTGTTCTCGCATTTAATATTTTGTAAATGATATATCCTGCTACAGTTTATCCTCTGATTCTCTGTGGAGTTCAGACACTTGTGAAAGAAGAGCAGAAGGCACGAGACGGCGCTTAGATCTCTGTAGATAATGGGATTAAGAGAGATCTGTTATCTTAATATCATAATGATTTAATGGAAATTCACAAGTTGGCCAAATTAGTTAATCCTACTGTCTACATTTATAATCTTGATGTCTCTAAACATGACCCCGTTTACCATTCAGCCTTTTGCTGGACAGGAGCCAAGCAGTTTTGTACGAATGATACATACATTATTTGCTTAAAATGTGTTAGTTCTTGATGAATCTTTTGCAAAATTAAATTTGTGCATTTGCCAGATATTATTTAAAGCAACTAACATTATATTTAAAGCTGGCATATTCATTTAGTCATTATATTTCCTAGCGTCTTTGTCTTTAGATGTCCTTGTATAATACACAGCATGTGTTTTAAGCGCTGTTGCTGAAGAGACGTGTCAGACCATGACGGCTGTGTCAAATGACCAAAATGTGAATGTGTCTGACTGTGACATTAATACCTTGAGTGGTATTCGCCATGACTTGTTTCTAAGCAGCTGGAAAGAAGACCCTACATATGATATCAAAGCAGAAATCTGGCAACAGATACAATCGTATGACCTTTCGCTAGAGTCCTCCACTGTGTCAGCTGATGGAATCTTTTTGACTGCAGGCGATACAATCCTTTGCTTTCCTCGCTAAACCTGCGACAAAACATGCCAAATGGCATGTTATCGGGAGCCGACATGATCGGTTACAAAATATCTACGGTATATATACTGTATAACTTTTGTACAGTGTGCGTTTTGTATGTATGATAGGTTAGAATGTTTAGTTAGAACTTGTGACGTAATTGGAAAATGAATAGAAAGGCTTGTAAGGGCTTATGCAACTATTACAACTATGTTTTATATATAAACATACAGTTAAATGCTGTTTGTCAGTGTACCACGTACTTAAGGTATTTTGTTGCAAATGTCCTTCTTGTGATGACTTTGATTATAATATGCTTTACTTTTTTTTCTTCTTCTATGCTGTAAATATTTCAAGGCTTTGTAGCCATTAATCCGGTCTTCAGTGTCACATGATCTTTCACCATGGGTGTGATGTTGCTGAATTAAAGTAGTAAAATACTTTACTTTACCTGTACATTAACATTTGTTATTGTAAAAAATATTAGATTGTTTATGGTATATTTGTTTTTTTACAATGTAAACACTAATAAGCTAAAGCTGCCATATCTCTCATGAACTTTTTAATGCTAATATGTCATTTATATACAAATGAAGCATGGTTTTGGAAGACTCTGCTGTGACTTCTGCATTGCTGAAAACCATGATAATAAATACTTGAGCAGATTTTGTAACAGCCTTGCCAACTAAGAGGTTATGGTGTTCACTTTGTACACATTTGTTTGAGGGGCTGGTGGAAGTGTCAGAGAGTGAGAGAGAAAGTGCTGCGTGTATTACGTGATGTGTAACACCGTGCTATTTATAACAAATCATAGGGCCTGTGCTGTACCTCTTTTACTCGGAAGGACACAGTTCAAAGGACATTTACTATACCCCAGGCTACTGAAGTGGTGTGACAGGCTGACTGCTCTGGGACTTTTGCACTTTCACGCCATTGAACAGGTAATGTACAGATTTCTGCTATGAGTTTAATATTAGATTTATATTCAGACTGAACAAAAATCGAAATGTAAACAAAAGCATACTTCGCTATGCAGTTTTATCAGTGATTAAAGAATAACAGTTGTTGTTGTTGTTGTTTTTTCAAAGAGTTTGATTAAATGCATGATTAATTTTGTTACTGAAAAAAATATGGATTAATTTAACTAGATAACTTTACAAGTATTTTTAATGCAAAATCTATATTTAAAGCAGGGAATAATTGCAATTGTAGTTTGTTTAGTGTTTTTGAGGTATAGAACATCTTGCTTCTGAAAAATTGATTCAGATATGTTGTTTCATGATTTGTAGCTGCAACATCTGTTTATCAGAATAAGTTTAAATTGATTATGAGTCAGTTAATACTGGTTGTGCCATTCTTTGATTGCATTAAAAACTTCTACATTGCATTTTCCCCGTTTCCCTATTTATTCCCTATTTATTTTTGTAATTCATTGATTAATTCTTGTTTCATTTGTATATTCAGAAGCACCTGTGTATCATCCATCACAATGGACGACTTTGAATACAGTGTGCACATCTCCGACCAAGATTGGGACTGTTTTTTTCAGGAGTGTGAGGACTGTGACCTGCTCTCTCCAGTGCTCGCCAGCCGAGAGGACTCAGGTATGAGTGACATTGATGAGATAGGCTGCCTTTTTCGAAGCAGGACCCCTGCCGTTGGCACAGCACCCACAGACCCGGATCCAGACCTTCAGATTGATGGTCCGCCAGACTGTGAGGGTTCACCTGTCTGTAATTACCTCAGCAAGTACGGAATACGTAGTCCAGAGCAGGTTCTCTCTGGCAGTGAGGAGGACCTGCACCTTCAGACTGTCAATCTATTCTTTGAGCAGTTAAAAATTGTCACTGAAAATCAGCAGCCCTTGGAACAAAGCCATGTTATCATCCATGCAAGTGAGAAGACAGGTCATCCGGAGGGTAACCAGGATATTCCATCTGGCCGAAATAAGTCCAATCTTAGGGGAGAAATCACTAAACAGGGTGCAGCTCATACCTGGGGTGATATAGTCTCAGAAAAATCATCTGTTTATGCACAAGAAAATGCATCAATGTCTGACACAGAACTAGTCATTGGAAAGAAGTTATTCACCACACCCCTAATTACAGTAAGAACGAAGCAAGAGAAACAGGGAAGATGTCTCAGCAAAGATCTACAGCTCATACCTGAAACAAAGCCACCTGAAAAAGAGAAGATGGTAATGGTTAATAGGAAAGAGGTGATTGACCCATATCCAGCAAGACAAATCATTGCTCAACTGGATGCTATAAGTAGTTCTGACTCAAAAGATTCACCAATCGGTCAGTTCCCAGTGTCACCTTCCAGAAGAAAGAGGAGGAAGAAAAAGAGAATGAATGTTGAACCACTAGAGCAAGGGCATGAGGACAAGAACTACCAGAAAAGTGAATCAGAGGAAGAGAGATTTATTCAGTGGGAAGAAATCAGCAACCTTCCTGCAAATGTCTGGAAGACAGAGCAACTATCACTTCAAAGAATTAAAACACCTTTGATTGCACACAATACTGATTATTTACAGCTAAGGAACACATTTGACTTGGAGGCCTCCGCTGATTGTAAGTTTTCAAAAAGCTTGCCAGTATCTTTTACCAGTAATTTAGGCACCACACTTCCAAAGCCGGAGGTTGGACACATAAGCTTTAATACTCTTTCCAAAGGCATGCATGATACATCCCTTGTAAACAATGGACAATTGAAAGCAAAGATTTGTGAGCTGTCATTATTACCCCAGATAGATGAAGTTCTGAATGTAAAAGAAAGTGGATTAAATTTAACTGAATCCCTTCAATTTGATCCTGCTGTGCACTTAAGAGAGAGCCGAAACAGTATTACAGAGACCTTATCAGCACCTCTAAGTGATAATTCTGATCCAGGATGTCAGAGGAAATCCTTATTATCGCCTAGTGTTTCCATTGATGTTGATTTGACAGAGCCTCCTTCCTCTACATCATTTAAATTGTCTGAGGACAAAGATTTGTCTTGTTTAGGAAAGGAGACAGACTGCTCTCCATTAAAAAATTACGAACAAACAATTCCAAGCAATAGTAATATAGCAGAGATTCAAGCTACTGAGGAAAGAAGTTTGTCTTTAACTGAAAGCATTGATAGAGCAGAATCTTCTTCAGATAGAAACAGTCCAGAAACCTTTGCTTGTTCACAGGAGGCTTCTCAAAAATGTAAAGTATGTATTCATAACAACATTTCAGAACATCAAAGCCATTTGGTTTCTGAAACCATTGAAATAAACACAAATATACCTTTAAGTGAGACAAGTGCAAAGACAGAGAGTCATTTGTCTGATAATATTAATGATGGAGCCGATGAAAGTATCACCGAAAGCAGAAATAAAACTAGTGAGGTATTAATTGTGAATGCCTCATCCATAAAGCCATGGAATTCAGATGAATCAGAAGATAAGAGAGACATTAGTGATAATGAAGTTGCTGTTTCAGCCAGGAATAATAGTGAACAGCTATTTTGTGGAAAGTCCATCATATCTAGTGGTTCTACAGAAGGAATGCTCACTGAAAAACCTACTCAAGATGTTTCAGAGTTGCCTCAAAATACAGTTACTGAAGACACTTCCTCCATTGAATTGAAAAGTGAAACCAAAAATCTAAAGCGTGTTTCTCCTGAAGCTTCAAATCAACTTCAATGTCCTGTGTTTGCTATCTCCTCCTTTTGGAATGAAATGGAGAAGCTAACCATCAATGACATATTGCGTCTGCGGTTGATCAGTAATGCCCAACACCCAAGTATTCTGACCCAGCCAGAGGATGGTAGCATAGCAGACACTACAGATGCTGCAGACTCGGGCTACTTTACACAACCTGACGACTCTAAACCAGACCGCTCAAGTGGAGACATGTCTTACATATCTGATCTGGATGAAGACCTTGTACAGCTTCAAACCCCATCTCCTTCTAAGCAAGAGGATGAGTCGAGTGAGTTTCCCAGCTCTTGTGGTGTTATGTGGGAGAACGATCTAGATCCAGTGTTTGTGAGTGATGAAATGGTGCACACAAGTTCTGAAACTGCTCTTTCTGAACATCTCTACACAACAAATGCTCAGCAGTGCTTCAGAAGAATGTGTAAGAACATGTCTGTGCAGAATCTGCAAGATCTAGATACTCAACCAATCAGAAAAATCCTAAGAAATGCCTCAATGCACTCAATCCATTCAGAGGTTGAAGATGATTTTATGGATCCTTTTTACCATGTGAACACATCCGGCTCAAAGATCTTTTCTGACGATGAAGAAGAAATAGAAAGCAGTGGTATAACGTTTTCTGAAGTAGTCCACTATTTCTTTGGTGAGGATGAACCTGAACGTTGTACGTCTCGTGCAGATAACATAGCTGCCTCGTACCTTGATGGTCCTGGCACCTCATTGCCTGAGACATACGACCATTTTTTTTCAGAGTTTGATTCTGGAAGTTTTGTTTTTCCAATTGTAGAAGAGTCAGGGGGTGATAAAATGGTTCCCATATTTTCCTGCTCGCGCTCAGCTAACAGGAACCTTCAGTTCCCAGAGGCTTACGACTATTTCTTCCCTGATTCCCCTGGAAGTTCAGATGAAGATGATGAGAATGACAATGCGGCAATCAAGGTGGTGACACGGTTTGACTATAAGTCTCCCAACCACGATCCTGTTGACATGTACGAGCACTTCTTGTCTGAAGATGAGAGCGACTTCCTCTGGACGAACCCTCTTTCACTTAGAAAAGTTAGACGCACAGGTTTTACTGTCCCTAAAGGGAACACATGTTCTGGGGAACTTGTCCCTGTGAAAACATTTCCCAAAGGAATCGTTCAACCTATTAACGCCTTGAGCCCTGATGGGAGCCCTTTTCCAGACTCCTTGCTCTTCAACCTGGAGAACCGGATCTTCCAGCAGCTGGCTGAACAACAGAAGAAGTGTATGGAGATTCAGACAGTTGTTGCTGATCCTAGTAAGAACTTCTACCATGCAGTATTTCGCACATACACACACTGCAAATTACTAAGGGTTGTTTTTGTTTCCTTTAAACCTAAAGTAAGAAAATGCATTGGTTTTCTGGAAATAAACGTCTTTTCTGTCAATAGCTGCTGACTAAGAGTACCTAGTCACATGTAGAGCCATGGGCTGATGGAATGGTAGTACGTGCAAATTAGACTTCACTCCTGCCGGGCAGCTTCTCAAATAGGCCATGTGCCAGAATTTAAGAACGTTCATTTAAAGTACAAGTAAAAATAGAGAAAACTCCAGGAACATCGGGACACTAATCATCACTTCATAAATCACCTTTCTTTACCTGCCTACTGATATTATTTTATATTACATTATATTAGAAGTTCACCAAAGTTTTTATTAATACTCAACAAGGATACATTAAATTGAGTTTTTCCTCTGGAAGCTGGTTTTATTTATGTATACTGATTTCAGGAAACAAGTTTTTGTGAAAATTAAATGCCACTGCACTGTTTTTCTGATTTTGGTGCTTCTTTTCTAGGGTTGGATGCTCCATTTTTGCCTCTTAGACAGGCAGACATGTGCTTGGTTTGTATTGCTTTTGCCTCATGGGTGCTAAAATCAACTGGTTCAGGAGCAGACACGTGGAAAGCCGGTATGTGTTTTTATTTTCCTAGATAGGGTTATCCATTAGATTAGTGATTCAGTTGTGTTTTGACAGTATTTAACATTTGATACTTTTCAAAGAATAAATATAACATCCAATTGAGCTAATTTTTGATTAAAGTGTGATGATTATAAATACAAATCATAGTAATCATTAATGACGCATATATGTCTGTGTTGTTGTTTTTTTTATTGCTCAGCTCTACTTGCGAACGTCAGTGCGCTCTCTGCCATACGATATCTGCGCAGACACAAGAGGGAGGAGGTCTCTGGAAAAACTCCTTTGCGTCAGATAGAGCCAGCATAACTGAATAGCACAGCACAGTCCTCAGATCTGATTTCAGTCACATCTACCTTTTTCCATGTAATCCAAAAAGGTCATTGCGAAGATCAGACATGTGCATGCGTGAGTTTTTCCATCATTCTCAGTACGTATTATTATGATTAACTCTCTGATGTGTGCATTTCTGATGAACTCAGTTGATATACAATAGATGAATATAAGAAAATGTGAGAAATAAACTGTGACTTCAGGCCAGTGGCATTTTAATAATCTGCATATCCAGATTGTAGTTGCAAATGACCAAAGATCTTTTCCTGATTCTGAGGTATAGTGGATTCGCTGCTTGCAGTGAATGCTGTTGTGTGTTGTGAGGAAAGCAGCAGTATGTTGATTAATATTTGATAATGAGATGCTTATGAAGGTGTTATGATGGAAGATGGACACGTGTGTCTAAATAAGTGTACTTTTGGAGAGATTTCAATGGAAGAGCTAATGTCTATGCACAAATAGACAGTGTTGTGAGACTGTTGGGATGCTGGAATTTTTGCTGGGCCAAATTATTTTGGTGTATTTATAGACCATCTAAATATCAAATCATAAACTCGTATGATTGTGGTGGTTGAGGAGAGATCCCCTCACATGATTGTAAAGTGCTTTGCTTTGAGTGTATAGCAATACACAATAGCGCTAGGCCTATAAAAATGCCTCACTCATTCATTCATGGTGTTCCTTTAAAAATCATGTAGGATAAATAAATCTTATGTTTATTTGGAAGAATTTAAATGAGTTTAAAGTGTGTTTTATTTATCACTTCACCTGTATGGTAATAGTAATGCTTATTTTGTCCTCTAGAGGGGACTAAACATTCAGTAGAGGGCAAGAAACCTAAAGCTTTCAATGTAGCCTCTACTTCTAAATGTTACCAGCAGATGGCAACAGAAGACTGGTCTCAAAAAAGACGGGGTAAGATGACCCACCCACCTTAGCCTTCTTTCTCTTGACCATTTTGAAAATAAAAAGTTTTTGGGTAAGATGGGCCCTCGAGAATTGGACCGAAAGCTCAAATTGTTTTTTTTTTGTTCTTTTAATACCTAATATTTATGGGGTTATTAGGCTTTATAATAGTGCCATCTTACCCCTCTTATAATAGTTTCTGCTATAACAACTAAAATAGTAAATGTCTGTATTATATATATATATATATATATATATATATATATATATATATATATATATATATATATATATATATATATATATATATATGAACTCATCCTGCAAATGCTAAAGTTACATCTACTAAGTAAATCCATATTGTTCAGAATAAGCAGCAAATGTGTTGTATCATTTAAAAAAATACACAAACACACACACACTTATACAAACATATACACATATTTCCAATCACTTAAAAATCACCAAGACATTCACATTAAAAATGAACAGCTGAAGCAGTGTTACAACCGTTTCATCACTGTTTATTTGTCAAAAACAATGCGAAAACAATACAGATGTATTTTATAATGAATAACTTTGACCTCCACAGGACAATTTCTTTTTTAACAAAAAGTAGAAGACCATAATGAAGTATAAATAAAATAAAAATAATATTAAATCAACAATAATAAATGCTTACATTTAAAACTTAAATAGAAAAAAATTGCATATTTACATTGCATTAAAAAAATATGCATATAAATCAATAGTTTGTAGGACTCACAAACTAGACTAAATGTAAAAACTCCCAAATGCTACCTTTTAAGTATTTTTTGCTTCTATACATAAATGAGTAAATCATTGTAATACAATTGTTTGTACCGAATGCATACAGCAGTCTGAAACCATCACCACACATATAAAGGGTATTACTTGTGCAAAATATGTCATAGAGCCACTGAATAAACAAAGTGTGCATATCCAGATGCTCGGGCATGCCGGCCCACGGTGAAAACATGCCCAGTGTGCATGTGTGGCTTTGATTAGTCTGCTATGTGTGCAAGTCCGGACGGGCATAAGCCCATTGTTCTCTTTTATGACCATCTCTGCTGTGTTGTCATAGCGCCCAGGCCTTGAGCTCCAAAGTAAGCCGGTGTCCGGTGTGGTAAAGGTCCAGGCAGGGGCTGAATCATCCCATTATCCGGGTCAAACTCCCATATGTTATCATAGTCCATTTCCTGGTCATCTGGATCCACTGGCTGAAGGTAAGAGTCGTCTGTGAGAAACAAAGGGCAATCATGTTTTCAAAAACTTAAAATATTTAGTTGAAATCCATTCCTGTAAAATTCAGCTTTCAATTATTGAAAGGCACCCTGCTCTTAAGAAATATACCTCCAATATTTCGGTATCAAAATTCACACGCCAAGTTTAAGAAGTTAGTAAACTGAGCCATCTAAATAACTTCATGCCCTAATTTAGGATCTAACGTATCGTTTGTTGTGTTCTTTTCCACAGAAGGGCTCTAAATGTCTTCCTGGATCTCCCACTTGTGTGCTTTAAATCACCCTCGGTGGTAATTCTGTCCATTCGCTGGTCTTTCCTTCATGTGCCACCTGCAGTGCTGTCATTTAAAATACCCTGGGCCTGAGACTCAAGTCTTACACACACAAACATACACATGCCCCCTTCATCTGCACACTTGTTTCCACTGCCATGTCCTGCCTGGACAACCACACTCACATGCATGTGTGTGTGTGTGTGTGTGTGTGTGTGTGTGTGTGCTAGAGAAGGTCATTCTAAAACCGTCCCATTAGCTGTGCCATAAGAGTCTGGCCTATGCACGTGTCACCACGGATTATTTCCTCTTTATGGTGTTGTCTTTAAACCTGACAAGTGATTTTTTGATCAGTTGAACCAGCCTATAAAACACTGATGATCTAGGTCAACATTTCATACGTTAAACAAAACCTGTGGCCACAAAACTGGTCGTGCAACTCACACTGTTTATCTTCGGTATCTATTTCTTTATCTACATCCGTGAAATGCGCGTAACATTGTGCCATTGTGGTGCTGTGACTGCCTCCTAACTTCAACATGTCAAAAATTCTCACCTGGTGAGTAACTGTAAGATATCTGCTGCGACTCCATGACAGTGTGACCTGAGAATCCTCTCTGTAAAAGACAAAACAAGAGATCATTTTCACATACTGTTTTGAAGCTACATTCACGCAGAACAACATTTCTGTCTTTCTTAATTAGTTTTTGTCCTATTAATTCATTACAAAATGCAATTTGTACCTTTCAAAAGTTCTGAAGACAGAAGAAAGTTTTTTTTATTAAGCACAGGGGGAAATTAAATTGATCAAAAGAGAAATTAAAGAAGCTTATAATGCTTCAAAAAAAATCTATTTTCAATAACTTCTCTTTAATTTTCTATTCATCTGAGAATACTGAAAGATTCCACAAAAAATTTCAAGCAGCACCACGGTTTTCAACACTAATAATAATAAGAAACATTAACTAAACCAGCATATTGGAAAGATTTCTGAAGAATCGTGTGACTCTTCATACTGGAGTAATGACTGCTGAATTCAGCTTTGCATCACTGGAATAAACTACTATTGAAATACATTAAAATGATTTTAAACTGTAATATTATTTTTCAATTCGACTGCTTTTACTATGTATTTGATCAAAATATGTAGCCCCAAAAAAATTAAGAAATCTTATTAACCACAAACGTTTGAATAGTAGTGTACAGTAGGAAATGGACTATCATTACCTTAGAGAGTGGTTTGTGTTCTGGCTGTCGGTTTGGGGCGGGCAGTAACTTCAGTTTGGAAACGGCCTGGGCACGTAGCTCATCAGACCACTGACCGCTGACCAGCTCGGGCTCCGGGGCCTGGCCGTGTCTGATTTTCCGCCCAAGAGGAGGTGTGCAGAGCCGGAAGGAGGGAGGAAGGAGAGGAGGATACGACTGCTCCATGGAGCCCCGAGAACAGTGCTGCATTGCAAAAAAAAGCACTTCATTAGATGTGCACTCACTCAAAAGGGTGCTTTAAAAGACAGCATTGTGAACTAAACCAGAAGTACTCCGCTGATTAAAGGATTTAGACCTAAACCAGTTATGTAATCCAGGTTTGAAAACCCATTAAGTGTAAACCTGCATTCCATGTAGAAATATGCGCAAGTTAGAAGGGCTCACACTGTCTCATTCGCTCAGCAGCCTTCTTCATTATGCATCTGGATGGATCAATAAGTAATGCGGGCTATGGGGACTTTCCATGGGTTTAGCTCATCAAATCAGCGCCCCTGCTTTCGGGGTGTTTGGTCACCGCGGTGTCAAGTGAGAGAGCGGATCTGATATCCTGACCCACTTACCGATGCATGTGCAGAGCTCTCCTCCAGAGGGTACATGCCGGGGGTGCTGGGGTCGTCGTAAAGTGGCGAGAGAGGTTTGCGGTGGCCGATCAATTCTGAGTGGCGGTGTTGTATTAAGAGCTGGTGTTTGACATTTGTCTGTGGCGTGCTCCAGCTGTTTGACTGAATAAAGACAGACGGGGAAAATAAAACTTATGCTTGCTTTTATGCATTCCAATTCCCCTCAAAGCCAAACCGATGCAAATAATTTAAACATCACTTGTATTTGAATTTAAACAAAACTATACAAAGCAGGGCATCAGATTATAGTCGTGCTCTGCTTACCTTTACTAGAGGGGCCTTCTCGATGCGTTGAACGGGGCCGTTGCTGTGAACCGAACTGTACGGCGTGTTGTAAACCGGTGACATAAGCCCCTCTGAAGCGAGATAGGACGTTTGAGGAGAGGAGGAGTAGTGGAGTGAAACAGGACGGTGGTCAGGGGCCGGTCGGGCTCGAGAGGAGAAGCTGCTGCTCCTGCTGCCCAGGTGAGCCGAGTACTGCGTGTCTGAGGAGTTAGGCCTGCTGGAAATGAACTGTACCAACACACACAACACAAAAAATGATTAAACCTACTGTATTCACACTCTTTTGCTAGATTACAACTAACTGTTCGACTTTCCACTGTCCAATCAATTTCAGTGGATAAAACCTAGTGCAACAAAAATTCTAGTCCTTTATTCAGTTTCAATCAAAAATCTTTAGCTTTAGCAGAAATTAAAAGTGCTGTGTATGGCTTGTCATGAAAATCAACAAATGCTTCTTAAGTAAATTGTTGGGTTGTGTATGAAGTTCTTTTTAAGAGTTAGAATAACTAGATTAAAAAATGTATCACGGCTACTTTTGGAGGATACTTCGCAAGAATCTTGTAGGTGGTAACACGACGGAAATTGGTTGCGCACATGTTAATTATTAGCAGCCCAACTGAAACACTGCTGATCTTGTTCACAACCACATGTGATGCTCCTCCAAAATAAACAAGGAAGTCATTTTTATGAATGCTCCCCCTGTGGATAAGCACTGCCTAACCCAGTTTCATACTAGATATGAAATCAGTCTGTGCAAGAGCGGCTCACCTGGAAAACTAGGAAAATCCATTGCGGATGGGAAAATATGTTCACAGCTTAATGTTAATGGGTTTGGGTTGTTGAGATAGACACTTACACAGAGAGGCTCAGCATAACCAGGGGAAATAGGGTTGTCATCGGCACTGGGCAGCTGGAGCTCATGGGATCTGCGTTTGTTCTGGGACTGTTTTAGCGGGTTGGTAGCTCCATGGCTGCTGCCGCTCCACCTGTCGAACTCTGGAGCCTGAGAGTAATCGAGGAGAAAGTGAATATCTCTGAGCATTTACACGCAGTATCTAAGATATTCAACACCGTGTCCAAGATGGAAGTGATGGCTCACCTGTTTCTGTGTTGGAGTGTAAATGATGTCATAGACAGGGGGAGGAGGGCTAAGAATGGGGACGTCAGCGCTTTTAAAATACTGGATCCAGTCATTGAATTCGCTCTTGTCCAGACAGGACACGATGATGGGGTTTATCAACTTCCCTAACGACAAAACCCACAAAAGTTAGAGTCACGTATATGCATCCGTGCAGAAACAGGGAACAGCATAATAGGAAACCAGATTACGCTCATCTTTATGGCACGTATCAGATCTTTATAACTGAAGTTTGACTTGTTAACTCACCCTCGATCATAAACGTGTTGGGCTTGATGTCCTGGCACGGAGTTGTAACTGTGATCATGTTGAGAGGAAGTTTGCCCTGAGATTGCAAATGCATTCATGATTATTTTCCTCAAAGGATTATGCAATGTTGCTGCTGTATTCATTTGTGCAGATGAAATTATTTTAAGATACCTTGTAAAAGAGGCCATCGCTCTCTTCTGACAGAATTATGAGATAGTTGGGATACAGCACCAGCAGACGGTCATACTGCTCCTGCAGCCAAACAGAAGATCGAGTTTTTGAACAATTCAATCAGAAGACAGACGACTCACTCATCAACCAATCGTTTGAGTGAATGAACCATTGACTCACAGCTAGTGATGGGAGAAATGAAACTTCGAAATTCTCAATCAGAGTGGTTCTTATGATTTGAAATCAGTTGCTTTTAGGAAAGTGCAATCTATCTATTAATATAATGTATATATAATTAAATATCATTAATTATGAAGGGTCTGTACAATGTGTGTTCTTTTACTGAAGGGCTTCTGTCTAAAACTAAAGCGCTGTGAAAGAAACAGTGCTGTTGGAGCGGAATTGGTGGACCGGAACTAATTTTTGTATAGACTAATAAAATCTAAGAAGCTGACCATTGCTTTGTGCAGCAATATGCACGCATTTCCCAGAGGTCTTGCTCCGACCACGAGTATGTGTGTGTTTTAACTCAGGGTGTGTTCAAAGACAGCTGTTGGGTGAGTCAAGTGAAGTGCGTGAGGCAAGCAACTGGTTTACACACCCTTTTCACAAGCAGGTCCTCTCCGCTCTCACAGTACACTTAAGAAGGACTATCAGTTGCTCGCCCTCCCTCACTCTCTGGGAAAGGTTTAGATATTTGGCCACACGTACGCCGGATATTGGGTTACATTATGGTCCCCATAGTATGAACTGGCGTGCTTTCTGTTTGTGTGCTGTCAGTTGAAGGAGACTTGCTGAAACCAGGCAGACTCTGACTAATGAGGGTAGTGTGAAAGTGGCCATGCCAAAACAGACCCTAAGTGTAAACTGAGCCTGCTTTGCACCTCTTAAGAGAGAATGGGAGTGTATTAGACCCTCCTCACACTAAGGCCAAACAATTAATTCAAAGGCTTTTCAGAGTGAACATCAGTTGTGTAATGGCAATGCAAAAGCTTTCAAGTGAACCTCATTGTAATTTTGTTTCCTTACATTTTGAGTAAACTTTTTTTGCTGTTTAATAATAATTTTGTATATGTTATTTGTATATATAATCTGTGTATATATATATATATATATATATATATATATATATATATATATATATATATATATATATATATATATATATATATATATACATATATATATATATATATATATATATATATATATATATATATATATATATATATATATATATATGACTCTCCTTATAATGCCAATATATATATATATATATACACATACATTTTTATTTTTTTTCCCCAGGTTGTATAAATAATCAAACCAAAACAAAGAGCGAGATGATGAGAGCATTCTGGAGAACTCTTACCTGACAAGGCATGTGTTGCAGCCTGGCTTTCGTGACGTAAGTGATGGGCCCTAGACTCTCTCGTTGGGAGCCCTCCCACTCATAAATGGGTTCTTTACTGATGGAGTTCCTCAGCTCCTCCTTTTCCACTTTAGTCTCTTCTGAGCACTGTACCTTTGGAGGCAATACTGGGTTTAAATCCATGTTCAAAAGCAAAAACTGTCATGTCATGTCTTATGATATGCGAAAGATAAGGGAGAGTCATTAGCACTGTGGATTTCAAAGAAATCTATTGCTTCTCGATTGCATGTTCCTGCTAATTATGGGATGCGGATGTTTGGCTCAGTGAGCTCACTTGTTGCAATAGCATGATGTGTCAGAACAGGAAAGAAAACATGTCTTTTTAAAAATCCAGCTAAGGTGACCACAAAAGAAACCACTCCCTTATGAAATCCCAGAGGACAATGACCAACATTAGTCACGCTGACCTGAATTAACACGTTTTTTTTACATGTTCATTGTCTTATACTTCAATTCAGCAGATAGCAAATACAAGTAACTCTGATTAAAGGTAGATTTACCAGTACCTTAATTCTTGCGTATGTCTCTGGTACGATAGCACTGCCACCATTGGCCTCGATTTGTTCTTTCAAAAGCCCAAACCAGTTGTTCATCTCCTCTTCTGTTGAGCAGTACACGATGATAGGATTTAAGCTGACCCCTACAAAGGTCAAAGACAAGGGGTCAGGGGTTAGGTCAGATGACTACGAAAATTGACCATCTGGATTTCTTTAAAACCTGCAACAGGTTGCTGAACATTTTGGTGAATCTCTTTTTTTGAAGATGCATTTGCCTAGACACCATTGCTCTGATTGTTGTCAGTGTTGACACTTTTGACTCTGAGAGTAAATAATCTGTTTCAAGAGCTCTTAAATTTACAACATGCCATGCATTTTTAGCAAACCAGTTGTCCCAACTTGAAAACAGCTATGCTGAAAGTATGCATCAAACCTGGAATTTCCCTTTTATCAGACCCACATTCCGGCCATTATCAGTGTAGATATCAGCCACTATGACCTGCCCTGTACAGTCATTTCCAGTTAGGTGTGATGTCTTTTTAGCAGAGGCATGTGTTCATGTGCAAGACTTGGTCATTTTTTTCTCAGATTACATATTTAGTCAGGACTGGAAATGCTGCTGTGTGCAAATCTCGCTCCCATCAATCTAAGACGTCATCTTTAAAATCTAAAATACAGTCCTATCCGATATAATGTTGTGAAAAATAAGAAGATTTATTCACTAATTTGGAGAGTGGGACTTAACATCACATAACGGTTAAGCTTTCATTTTTTTCCATCACGGCCGCACTGACTCATCTTCCGAGAACGTTAAGCGTAGTTAGAAGCGTTTTGTCGATTGCTCAGCGTGACAAAGCTATAAATTCAGTATTTTCTTATGTGGTAAATTCTCATAAAAAATTTATAAGCAAACTTGTGTGTTCAGGTCCAGTGCTTTGGAATGTGGAGTACTTTAACCGTAAAGGAGAGGTGAAGAGGGAAAGGGCCCTCGTAGTGCCACAGCTGAGCGAGTTCAGGAGCACCTGTCATATAACAAGGGGGGTCTTGAAGACAATTTATCTCTCTTTTGACCGGTGGCAAATGTAGGAGGGTTTACTTTGTGTTAGTGCTTTTGAACCTCTGGAATGTCTGAACACGGGAAGTGGTTTTGGGCCTACATAATGTGGTTTTACAATGTATGCCTCACCCGACTTTTGTTTTCTGGTTAGTTGAGGGTCACAAATTTCTTTCTTAATTATATCACTGAGAACACAGGGTTTGGATTAAAAAACTTTTGTATTGGGCATTTATATGTATGATAACTAAATCTCACTATCACTATCTTTTTGTTTCATGTCAGGCTTTTCCTGTTTGTTCAACCCTGGATTATCAAGCACACTGACCGTTTATCTGGAATGCAAATTCCTGCGGATCACCAAAGCTGTTCCTGTTCTGCACCTTGCAAATTGTGAGCTCTTTGAGAGGAAGTGTTCCCTGTATAACAAAAATAAATCATAGTTTAGTAGTCTGACTTTACAGTGAATTAAATACACAATTATATAGAGAGTCGTTTGAAAATCATTTATGTATTTATTAAATGTTTAAAACAGTAATAAGTTGATATGATAACATTTTATATATGAATGACTTTAATTTATTAGAAAGTTTAAGATTTTATTTTAATTTCATAATCATAAATACTACGTTGTTATGAAATTTATGACTCTTTAGTTGTCACTTTGACACATTCAGTTTTTCTCAATGCTCTTGCAGTGATAATGAACATTTATTACCATCACCTCCCTATGACTCAGGTTAATGAGTACAAACATAATAAAACCGATTAATACAGGTCACGGTGAATTTTATGGTTGAATACAAAGTAGTGTGGTACTTTGGGCATGGAGAAGTGACACATTTTACATCATCATAAAGCATATGAAATCTACAATATCCGTCTCCGTTACTGCATGACTCAAACGACAGTTCGTGCCTAAGGCAGCGACACAAGCAGGACATATATGGAGCTCGTTTACATTTCGGCCTGTGGTATGCATTGTTTATTGTGTGTAAAAAAAAAAAAAAGAGTGCATCTCTTACCTGGTATGTGAGTCCAGTTGTGTTGTTGGAGACAAAGTGAAGATGGGTTTGGAACAGGTCCAGATAGCAGTCATGCACGTCCTGAAAGAACATTCCATCAGCTCAGAATCGACACAATCAGAGGGATCATTCTGGGTAATGCTTTATAGGCTTGAATTCAACAACACCGGCAGATTAAAAGATTTCACTCTCCCATAGTCTAAATAGCAAGATTTTCAAATGTTAGGTTGAAGGCAAGCTCCAAACAAGATGCAACATTTCACCCAGACAAAATACAAAAAATAGACGGGGCGCCGATGTGTGGTAAATGTAGCAATCTTGTTCACAATCCCTGGAATGGATGGTTAAATACTCTTGTGTAAATCGAGTCTCTATGAATACTTTCTGAGAAGTGTTTGTTTGCTCTAAAGACTAGTTTAAAGCAGCAGACGTTGATTTACCACAGACAGCTCATTTCCTTTCATCTGATCTAGGTCTTTACCACGTTACAGAATATGCCATTATCACAAATGCTGTTAGGTAACATTTCCTTTCAACTGTAATTTCACCACTGTACAGTATGTTCCCCTTTGACCTCACCCTGTGTTTGGTTATTTTTCTTCCCTCTCCTTTGCAATCTTTTTTTTTCCCAGTATGACTACATGTTATCAAACCAAAGAGATTCCCACGCTTCGGAGCCGATGTGTAATATATCAGGGGTTTGATCGGAGCGCTCTGCCCCAGGTAATCTCTGCAACTCTGAGCCATTTCACAACACCTCACATCCCTACATGTTCCGACACGGACCAAACTCCCCAAGCTGCACGAATTAATCAGCAGATGCACGTACGTCATTCCCACGGTGCTTCATACAACCGCCGTGTGACATCTTGTATCTTCCACCTGTTTGTTATGCATTACCTCATAGAGTGTGATTAAGTGACTGTCACGGCTGCTTAGACCACCTTAATCATCATTCGAAAGTCTGTTTTTGAAAGGTTTACTGAATGATTATTCTTGACGACTGCGTGTTTGTTTTGGAGTTTGATTGGATTTGTGTTTTAGATGTCTTACCTGGCAGTGCAGGAAGCGGAAGCGAACTTTGGAGCTGTGGATCATTCTGCCGTAGTTCTTTACGTTGATGCTGCTCTTTTTCCATCCACTAACGGGGTCATAGGGGAACGGAGGGTCCCATTTGATGTTCTCGATCGCCTGGAGATCTTTCGGGGACATTTCCTATGTCAAAATAATGTTAAAAGTGAGTACATTTCTCACACGTAACATCTGACATGCAAAGATGTTCTTTGCCAAGCCGATTGAGAATGTTTTCAGATCTTTGTCCAATGTTTTCAGAGTTTCGAGCAAAATATGTTCTACAGCTTGAAAAACATTCACAAGATGGTAGCATTAAAATATGATTTATATGTTTCCATTCTAAGAATGTTTGTAAGTTATGACAATGCTATTTGAACATTCAAAGCTTCCAATTTTGAATAAAGACTAAGTTCTAAGAACATGGACTTGTATTCTCGTAACAATCTACTAACATTTTGTAAAAAAGTTAGTAAAGCAAAAGAACACTTTCTTAAAATCTAAAAATTGATGTTTTTATAAAACATCAATTTTATAAAAAGTGACGTTTGCGAGCAATATTTTCATATCTCAAGCAAAATTTAAGGAAAGTGTTCTTAGAGCATAGTCTTGTTTTCTGATAATTCTGATAATGTTTTTCGAAATGTTATAAAAATGAAATGAAATAACAAAACAAAACTTTTTTTTAAAACACAAAAAATGACATTTTGAACCTTGTCAGCTCTTGGAATTTCTTTTTTGTAAATTTAAGAAAAATCTTAAGAAAGGAATCTTAGAACATTATCTGGTCACATGCTGCTGTCATTTTCAAATAATTAGCACCACCAAGGAAAATAATTTTCAAAACATGCAAAAAAAAAAATCTGATGTTTTGAGCGTTCACAGAACTTTTCATGATTTATTTGAGAAGGTTCGAAAATCATCAGCTGGGAGGTTTCTCACCTTTCTCGGTGTGACGGTACAGAGAATGTTGATGATGCTATTGGACTTCTCCTGACCCTCCTGTGGGTACTTTTTCCGGAACAAGCGGCTGCTGCTCAGAAAACAGTGCACAAAACAGTAGACCCTAGTTAGGTTGTGAGATAAGAAAAAAATGGATGCGACCCCACACAGGGGTTATCTTGACTCAGGGTGATCAGTTAATCATGTCGAGTCAGAGCCAGTCTGTCTGTGAAGATTCTGGTGCTCAGTGTCCCACACAAAAGATTACATCACCGTTACACATGTCCATTCTTCCTTAGCTTGCACTAGTCAACATATCAATTTTGCATCTCTGTCTGCGCCATTTAAAGAGAAAAAACAATAAAGCTTGTGTTACAAACCACAATGCTCCGCTCATGAAATGCCTTTTGTTACCCATGACCCCCATTTATAATCATTAGTGTCAGATCTATATAATGAAGTCCTTCCTGCTCGGCGATAAACTAAGGAAGTCAAAGTCAGCGAGGAGATGATCCTCAGTGAGAGAGAGAGACATCCTCAGTAACTCCCATGTTTTTCTTCTCTCTCTTTGTCAATCTGTCTCTGCTTTGAATGCAATTAGCATAACAACACTGGGCTCATTCATGCAGACAATAATGGGAAGTATCGGTGATTTACTAGGGCTCAGTGATTGAACGTGTTTGGCATCCGGAGAATTCATCCGGGAGAAGAATGCAGGTTGTAGGCAGCTTGTTGCACAGAACACGCTTGTAAAAGTGATGAAAGTTTGACAGGTACAACTTTGTAACTTTACGTAACTATTTCCAGCGGATCAGCTTTCGTTTTCATTAAAAATGCAAGCTTTCAGCGTACTTATTTAAATCTGATAGGGGGACCTGGGTTTTAAAGGGTCCGGGGTCCCGCTACGCTGAACTTTGATCTGATATGTTTGGAGTAAAAATACAAAGACTTTTTTATGGTCTCGGACTCTGAACCCTAACTGAACCCAGCAACTTACATTCAGAGCACATGCGAACCAGACACAGGCCGATGTTAAAATAAGCCAGCTGTCTATTTAACTGACAGGTAGTCAGAAGAGTTTTCCAAATTGGACAGCGCTAAATTACACGGATCGCTGTCACTAGCAGGACAAACACAATAGTATTACTTTCTGCACAGGATAAACCCAATTCTCTCCCAAAAACCACAGAACCTGAGAAGTCTGTCCTTCCCTGAAGGCTGCACTGGAAATAGATCTAACTTCATTACACTAGTGAGTTCTATCTGCAGATGAACGTATCAGTCAGTGAGAAGTGAGATCCTGACTCTGAGCTAATGAGATTTACAGACAGCATCATTACGCCGCTAAATTCAAATCACTAAACCGTGTTCATCATGTCATTGCGCCACAAAATATCATTTTTCAGCAAGCATTTTTGTCTTGTTTTCCATTAAAACACTATCCTATATTACTAAACCCTTTAAGCAGCAAAATAGGAAAAGCTATTTTTCCCCATTGGCAAATTTTCCTTATTTTAAATGTATATATAAAAATAAAATGTAAATTGTGTTTTAACTAAATAGTAATAATAATTATCTTATACACACATTATACACATTTAAATGCTATTTCAGTTTTTCTCCGGTTTAAAATGTTTATGTTTTATTAAATGAAATGAAACTTTTTATTCATTCGATGTTCACAACTTTGCTTCTTAAGTAACTGTGTCTGGTTAAAAAAAATTGACATTTCTACTTAAAACAAGACAAAAAATATTGATGTTTGAGCTGTAATATTTTTATGTATTTTCCAAACTTCTGGCATTTCAGTCCAATCCAAACTCGTACATTAAACCTCGTAACGTTTCATGAAATCATGGCATGTCTTCATACGTTTAAAGCTTGATAGTTTTACGGTAGAGTCTCGTGGTTCTTACCTGTTCCTGCGTATGAAGCTCTTGCTGGAGAACCTGAAGTTGTGTTGGGGGACACATGACATACTACTCCCCATGTCGATCCTGGGACTGTGCGTGTATCTCCTTGATGAGAAAGTGCTGGTGTATCTGCCTGCAAGATCAATATAGTTTAGTGATCCCTGCTGTAATCCAACCTCCCTGGAGTGAGTGTGTGTGTGTGTCTGTTCAGCAGAGAGGCGAGACTGATACTGAAGCAGCAGACAGACGAGAGGGGAGTGTATGAGAGAGGGAGTGTGTCAGTGGGTGGAGATAAAGTGAGGTGTGTGTGTGTGTGTGTGTGTGTGAGCAGGGGGTGGAGGGAGACGAAGATGAGGGACCAGAGCAATGAAGTTCACACCTTCTGCGTGAGATCCCTTCACTAAATAAAGCCTAAATGACAAAGGGGAACGTGTAGTTTTTCACACCTTATAGTGGGCAAATGGCACTGATTTGAATGTTTGAACACTCTGATGAAAGAGTATTAAAGTCTGAATGGAGCCTGCTGGTGTCACTTGAGAGGTCACAGCAAACATGTCTGGACATGGACATGCTTTGAATACTACGCCAAAATAATTAATATATTTAAGATGTCTGGAAGTCTGTGTAGTGAAAAAGTTTCAGAACACTTAAATTGCTAAATGTCCACAGTTTTCATTTTTTTTATTTATTGTTAACTATTGATATTTTTTTCCCATATCTGTCATCCTTTCCTGTATGCTTCCTACAAATACAGAGATGCAGAAAATCTAAACTGACGGATGAAAATTTCAGAGGCAGCTCATATTATTTTTTTTCACGTGCAGAAATTCCTGGCAGTATTTTGTTTTATAATGATAATAATAATAATAATAATAATAATAATAATAATAATAATAATAATAATTGTAATAAAAAAAAAGTGAAGTAAAAATTTTTACAAAATCTATATTTTTTTCTGGCATCTATTAATAGGCCATCTTCTCATTCTTGTTTTAGAGATGTTTAGACAGAAAAACTGATATGCTCAGTTTTCTTGAGTGTTTTATTATGCATTGTTGTGTGTGTGTTTAACATTCCTGTCTGGTCTGTATTTTATCTTGTTAGTAGTCTATTATTGATATTATTTTACTGCTGTATATATATATATATATATATATATATACACACCAAGTAATAAAACACAAGAAATACTTTCTAACTTGGAATAAGTAAATCTACAAAAAATGTGATAATTTAATGCTCTCTACTCCTAAGCTGGTCACATTACAGTCGTCTGTACTTGCTGTGAACATGTGACTGTATGGTCTCTGCATGTTTGCAAATGTGTGAGATATGATCTAATCAAATTAAAAGCGCAACACTCCCTTTGCAATCAAAGAAGCACAAGTGAATAATCCCATCCTGGTGAGGGTTTGTGTCCCTGATATCTTCCAGCTGTCAGACATGCAGATCGCCTCAAGAATATTACATTATAACAAATGTAATTACAAGTCCTCCCTCTTTGTATGTGTCTTAATGATGATTAGCTATTGTATGAGATTCTGTGTCAGGTTGCATTCTTTGAATGGTTCTTCCAATGACGTGTAAATGTATGTGTACTTAAACTCCATATATGCATTTCAACTCTTGCCATTTATGGTTTCATTCCCACGGCATATTTTCAAACAAACCCTTAGAAATTAAATTTTTAGAGGTTATTGTTCTAATGTGGGTGGCTGCTGATTCAAACCAGCTGAACCAGGAAATGTGAGCGAGGCCACGCCGGAGGCACTAAACTGACACATTCCTGCTCAAGCATTCCTCGGTTCTCTATATTAAACAGATACAGCACGTCTATACTCTGATCTGACGCTATGCCACTGTTTACTATCTTGCTGGGAATTTCTGTGGATCAGACTAATAATAGCTGAAGTTCGGAGCAATAAAAAACAAATCATATGAAGTGTTGCACAAACATGAAGATAGCATTCCTCTGTTTTATTAACTTGGGAAGATTCTCCGGTTATAAATGTGACGAAGGCAGTTGGTGATGAAAGAAATATATTCCAGAAAAAGCCCTTTCATAGAGCTGTCATGGAAAAACAGAGATGATGTATCATTCCCCCCGTTCCCGGTCCGAACACTGAAGATCTGCACTCTGAGTCATGACGTGCTCACTCTGTATCAAACTCAGAGCCTCTTAAAGGAAATTACAGTGTAAGAAAAAACAGGGAAACATCTGACATAGTCTGGGAAAATCTCCCTTCCAGTCATACGGGTTTCGGTCTGCTCCTCCAGAAGGGTTGGATCCGGAATATTTAATCTTTACAAATCCCTCCGTTCTGACTCCAGCCGACACAGAGACCCCCTGTATTTACGAGGAATCACTTTTCATTAATAACTCTAACGAACATAATCTCTTTACTTTTATATTGCTTAATATTTCATTAGCATATTCACTAAAATGTTTTGTATTTATTTTTAATTATAATTTGACATTTTATATAAGTTTTATTTTATTTATTTATATTTGTTTTATTAAGTTTTTTTAAAGAAATAAATACTTATATATATATATATATATATATATATATATATATATATATATACATACATTAAATTAAATTAAAGACAAAAATATGAAGCAGCACAACTGTTTTCAGCTCTGGCGAGTAATAAGAAATATTAATAATATAGCATTTTAGAATGATTTCTGCGCTCTCGAATGTTCCAAAAATATATATTTAAATATTTAAAAGTATATTTAAACAAATGAACTCTTTTTGATTTTAGTTCACTTAAGTTTCTTATTTCTGTGGCATTATAAACTTCAAAAGCACTTGACGAACCACAATAAATTATAATAATATAACTAAATAACTTATTTATAAATGTTAATTCGTGTTCTGAAGGTTGAATAATCATTGTCGAGTAGCCACAGAATACTACTGTGAATTTATATAATCCACAAAAACAGAAGGTTTACATTAAGCATGTGTTTTTTTTTTTTTTTTTAAGTTGTCACAAAGGAGAAAGGACGGAAGTGGAAGGATGTGGATAGAAGTGGAAAACCAAGCCAAACACAACAGCGCATCTGACGGCCCACAACATTTTATGTGAGTAGTTCTTCCGAACTTATTAAAACAAAATCTTGTGCTTCCTCATCTGAAAGACATTTTCTGTTTGGCTCCTACATGGGGTTAAATGCTTAGCCTGTGACTGGATTATATCTCCAAACAAATAAAGGAAAACTATGTAATTCTCAGTCACCATATACTCATGATTCACATCTCTAATAGTAATTTTGACCACACTTTGACCTGTGACACACATAATTCTATGTTAGTTTCTGTTTCATAAATTCGCCATTTGAAACAAAGTTTACAGGAAAAGTCGTGATAGGACAGACTTTAGTTTCGCAGTGTACCAATAAAGCCAGGAATCTCACACGCATTGAGCAAGGCTGTCCGCACGACCCTGTCTGGGAAGTCCTTCTGCAATGTTTTTTCAGACTCGCTGGGTGCGTTAGAGGTGTTACCTTCACACCTCTGGCTGTTTTCGGTGGACCACGTGTGCAAGAGAGAACCGCGGGCGTCAGAGCTCTCACAGTACAAAAAAACAGGGTGTAAAAGGTGGAATAAACAAGGCTTTGAAGGGCCACATCAAACAGGTGTAAGCTTTGTGGTAAGATGCCTTTGTGATTTTTTTTTTAACACGTTCAATAGAAATGACTGATAAAAATTCTGTTAAAATGTCAAATGTCATATAAAAATGTCAAATGTGATACATTCAGTGAAGAGAAAAAGAATAGAAACTAACTAAATCCTTCCTTGTTCCCTGGAATAGATTTTTAGATACAACGTTTTCCTTACATATTTTGTCATAATTCTAGGGAAGACAAAGTAGTAGTTTCAGTTAAAACACGTCACTTTGCACTTTCTGTTAAACGGTTATTCTGAACCTGTCATTTATGCTATACTTTGAAAATAAAAAGTTACCACATATATATATATATATATAAATATATATAATATATATATATATATATATATATGCTGTGACGAGTTGCCCTCCTCTTTATTATCATATATATATATATATATATATATATGAAGGGATATGTGTGTGTGTGTGTGTGTGTGTGTGTGTGCGTGTGACCCCGTAGTCCAGGCTGTGCACACAGCTCATCCCACTCTGCAAAACGACGGAGACGCCGCGGAAAAGCCGCCGCCCCTCGCACGGGGTGCATTACCTGGACCCTTCCCCTGGAACACGGCCTCAACCGACATATCCCCTTTTATACTTTTCCCATGGAGTTCAATAAAATTGTCTGTCGTTGGCTCCTCCTGTCACAATATATATATATATATATAATATGTAAAAAAAAATTGTGTGTGTGTGTGTGTGTGTGAAAATAAATGCATTACCAACTCGACATAATAGAAGTTTTAAAATATAAAATAAAAAAAAATTGGTTTTCATTTTAATATGCTGATTTGCTGATAAATAACATTAATTACCTTTATCAGTATTGAAAACAACTTTTTTGTGATAACTTTTTCAGGATTCTTTGATGAATAGAAAGCTAAAAAAAAAAAGATCATTTATTGATCAATTGGATGCATCCTTGCTGAAAAAACTATACATTTCTAACAACAACCTTTCCCCTAACTTTAGAATGATAATGAAAATCTAAAATTCTAAAATTCTTATACAACAACAAAACCACCGATGCATATTTCTGAGCTTGGCCCGATGTTTCTGCAGACTGAGCTCAGGTGAATGGAGCTAGCGGAGGTTGGTTTATGGTGACTGGGTAGCCGCTGGACAGACACCGGGGCCGTGTTAGCGTCCCCTCCGCTGTACAGCTATGCCTGCAGCTGCTTTTCCAGGCTGTAAACTCATCATGGGCCCTCATATCTGTGCGCTTCAGGGCTCAGGACATGCGCAGTGGCTTGCGACGGAGCCCCCAGCCCCCTTCCTTCATTAACAGAGCTGCCTAACAACAGACGGCTACGAGGGGAATACACAAACACAGATGCTAAAATAACAGAGACAATACTGCAGTCCTGAAACGAATCTTCTCCTTAAAGCAAACGCTAACGTACACGGTGTCAGATGCGCAAGAGCACAGCACAGGTGTTCGTGCCGTGAAGCTGAGGTCACGGTGGGTAAAGCGAGAGTGCTCAGCTGCTTGCTTACATCAGTCAGAGAACAAGACTCTAATGGGCTCAGCTTTGAAGGGTCTAATCCAAAAATCATTTTGTTTATTAAAGGGACAGTAAATTAATTCTGTCATTATTTACTTACCCTCTTATCGTCTTTATGATGTTTAAGCGAAAAAAAAAGAAGAAGAGATGTTTAGCAGAATGTCCAAGCTGCTCCGTACAGTGTAAGTGGATGGTAAGCAGACATTAAAGCATTAAAGTACTCCATACAATTCATACTCTCCTGAAACCATTTCTGAGAACAAAATGAGAATTTAAATAAATAAATAAATCTTTCTTGACAGCTTTGGTCACCATTCACTGTCTCTTGTAAGCAGCTTGAATATTCTGATATGAACTCTTTTACTCTCTACTAAAGTCATTTAGGCTTTAAAACACATGCAAATGAATAAAGACAGAATTTTATTAATTACATGAAAAATTTAACACGCAAACACATAAACGCAATTAGAGTTTCTTCTGATATTAGTTTGTTCACAAATGAAAATTATATAATTCAATATGATTAACCTCTTATATTTTTTTTTACTACACCAAAACTGTTTGGTTACTGACATTCTTCAAAATATCTTCTTTGTATTCTATCAAAGAAAGAAAGTCAGTCATACAGGTTTGGAATGGCATGAGGGCAACAGAATCTTTATTTTTGGGTGAGCTATTTTTTTAATAACGTGTCGATTTATTTTGTTCGAATGAGATTAAACTCGCATTCCACTTGAAAACAGCTTTATTTCATTTACAGTAGTGTTTTTAGATTTTATACAGCAGTATATTGCTCCATTTGACATTAGTGCAAAAAATTCATGTTTGTTTTTAAATATAGCAAAACATAACCGGCACAATATAAATAACACATTCAACAACATTACAATCCAAAAAGAAAAAAAAAAAGAAAAAGAAAGCCACAGTAACATTGACATTGCACATAGTTTCAGGATATTTGGTTATATACATTTATTGTAATTTCTTTCGGTGGGGTTGTGGTCCTGTGGTGTTACGCATGTATGGTCAAAGTGCAGGATGCTTCACCTCTACAGAAACACACATACACAGCAGTCTGATCTCCCTAGACACCAACTCATACGGTCCTTAAGCAAGTGTCTCTGAATTAACAAAGTCCTTTAAAAAAAAAGGAAACAAAATCCTAACTTCTCAGAAGTTTTGAAATCATATAATACTACGCTACATTTTAAAACCTACGTAAAATGGCAGAGAGCAGGATTGACTTAAAGGTATAGTTCCCCAAAAAAACAAAATAATTTACTCACCCTTTTGTCGTTTCAAAACGAAGATATTTAGCAGAATGTCCAAGCTGCCCTTTTCTCTCGCGACTGAATTTATTCCCATCCACCATCTAGACAGTTCTTCTAAATATATTCCTTTGCGTTTTGTAAAATACATGTTTTGGGGGGAACTGTCCTTTGTTTTGGGGCTGATCTGCGCTCTCATCAGATAAACTAATTCCTCACAAACTTCGCTCGTCTACCTATCTGAGGTAAGATGCATTGGTAGTGGCCATTACCAATGACATCGCAACACGACACAACACATACTATCTATATCTATCAAGCTGTCAAATCTGACAGCCCTGGCAAATAAACGAAGTTTCGAAAATGCAATGGCATGGTTTACCGACTAAATACTAATAAACGTGACACACGACATATAGGAGCTTATAATAGCCGATTTACTCACATTGAAGGGCTTGATATTGAAGTGTCAGTGTTCCTGATTACCCGTTAGTGAATCAGAATTAGTTCTGAGCACCGTTCACCCTTTCAAAAAACCGAGAAATGAGAAAGTGCAGTTTTAACGTCACAGCTAGTTTTAGGTATGGCTATAGTCTTTATTAAAAAAAAAGACATTTCTCCTGGTTAGTGATATAGACGTGTCATGTTAGTAAAGTTTGCACTCGTGAAGAGCTCAAACTCTCAAAGGCTTGTAATACAGGACTGTAGAAAACGAACCAAACATTAGATAAAACGCAAAATACCTGTTCTTTCTAAATCTCACAATTCATACCAAAACGCCAGTGCTCCTATGATATGTAGCAAGTATGCCCATTAGCGCGTTAAAACTATATCTCCCCTCTAAAGTCAGAGGTGGTCCTTCAAACATCTCTGAAATAGTGTCATATGTTTATATTACATCTGATAAATAAATAGGAAAATAAGTAAAACATATATTATGTCGTCAACATGATCTGACGCGCTCGGGTGTACGTAGTGTAGAATCCAGACACCGTTTTGGGTGAATGTTCTGCTTCTAAATGTCCGTGCGCATCTGTGGTGAGACAGGGCAGCATTGCACATTACTGCCACCTAGTGTGGCGCAGCAGCACTACAATATTATTTTCTGCCAGGACGGGGTTTCTGTAAACATGCGTGGCAGAACCTGTCAAGAGCTACATTCCTAAAGTTTATCATTCTTTTTTTGTTTTGTTTTGTGTAATATATTATTTCTTAATATTTCAAAAAAAGAATCGTAAACATAAATATACATTTAGATATACATCATACAACAAAGTGACCGCAAAATGGCAGAGCAACATTATTTCGCACTTTCAAGCACTGGGGTTTATAGGGTGAGCGTTGTGGAGGCCTAGGGTGTGTGTGAGAGCGAGTGTGTTTTTTTTTCTTTTCTTCCTTTTTTTACCCTCATCATCTGCAGAATGCCGCGGTGTTCCTCCAGGCAGAAGGAGGGCACTGTGGCGCCCCCGAAGGTCTTCTCGCCTGATGCTCAAACCGAGCAGTTGCGCCTCTTGGCCACGCAGGGCAGGCCGCTGGAGCTAAGCCGGGTCTTTACCCTTTGTCAAAGACTGGTGGAGGAGACGGAAAGAGTGGGAGAGGACGGAGGAGGAAAGTTGAGGAGCTCCAGAACAGCGACCCCCACGCTGCTACGGCGGGTGAACATGCACGACGCCGCCACCCATTTGTTGCTACGAGGGTTGTACTTTTCTATGGAGTTGAGACTAGAGCTGCCGTCATTGCCTCCCACCGCATACAGCCAGCCATCCATGGCGACCAGGTCATGTGTGCTCCTGAAGATCAAGAGAAGAGATGGTCCATCAAGAACCGAATGATTTTTTTGCACTTAAAAAAAGGTAGTTTCCTCTGCGAACATCCTTTTAAGGGATAGTTCACCCAAAAATGTTTATTCTGTCATTAATCATCACCCTCATCAAACCCATCTGTCTCAAGAACACTAAATAGGTTTTTTTGATAACACAAAAGCTGCAGACAACAACGCAACTAACAAAAAGGTAGTAAGGAAATTGTTGAATAAAGTCACTATTTTTGTTTTCTTCGTGCACAAAGAGTATTATCATTGCTTCAGTTATACCACTGATGTCACTGACTGTTTTGATGATGTCTTTACTACCTTTCTGAGGCTTGAAAGTCTGAAATTACGAAAAATACCTTAGTTAGTTTTCTGAAGACGAACAGAGGTCTTACGGGTTTGCAACGGCATGAGGGTGAGTAATTAATAACAGAACTATCCCTTTAAACAAGAGCTTGAAGTTCTCTGTCAAACCTGCGGATGTTCATGGGAGCCACTCCCTCCCAGGTGTTGGTTTTCGGGTTGTATCGCTCCACTGAATTTAGGCAGCTGGTACCATCATTGCCCCCCGCCACATAAAGCATGCCCTCTAATACAGCAACTCCCGCGCTGCTCCTCCTGCTCAGCATGTTGGCGATAGCAGTCCAGGCATTACTCTAATAATAAAATAGCATCCGCATTTTTTTAACCACGGAGAACAAACATAAAACATACCCTGGAGATGTTTTTAACATGTCAGAGAGACATGTGTCACCTACCTGAGGATCGTACTTCTCTACCGTTGCTAAGTGTGAGGAGCTGTCGTATCCACCGACCGCGTACAAACTGCCATCTAATAGAAGAAATGGACGAAAATGGTTCATGTTTGCTGTTCAATTACAACTCGCTCTTTGTGTTTATTGATACATTAGCATTACATATTTCTACCTAATGTGGCCACTCTAACGTATCTCCTCCTGGTGCTCATGGCAGCGATGGAGGTCCAGGTACTGGTCAAAGGGTCATACCTCTCCGCACTGCAGACAAAAATCAAAGAAAAAGATTAAAAAAATTTATATTTAATTTGACATAAATTTTAGAATTGCATTTAATGCTTTCTATAACTTTTTCTATTAATGCTTTTCACGGTTGTTTGTCTAGATAGTGTACCTGTTGAGACAAGAAGCACCATCATATCCTCCTGCTGCATACAGCAGCCCATGCAGGACCGCCACACCTAAACAGCTCCTCCTCGTTCCCATAGACACCTCAGGTTGCCACGCATTGGTTACGGGGTCGTATGACTCTACAGTAGCCAAATCTGAAGTGCCATCATACCTGGTCAGGGAAAAGCAAAGGAAAGACAAAGATGAACAAAAGATCTTTCACATGTGTTTTTGTATATACTGCGTCTTAATTGTGCAAGTAAAGACAAGACCGTCATCATTCACAGAAATTCATTAGTCAACAACTGACACATTTCCTAACTAATCTTAGGTAACTTCTTGATTGCTTCAGCAGGATAAGCTTAGAAAAATAATGTGGCTTTCTGCACATTCTGTTCCTGTAATGTAATAAATCAAATCTGGATGTGCGGCCTTGCCAGTTGTGTTGCTTTTTTCAGGATTCAGTGCATTATGCTGCATTTTAAAGTTTAAAGACGGTCTAATTTTTTCACAAACAAACTCAAAAATGTAGGAATTATAACAATGAAATAAAAATCTATAGTTATGACGTTTAAAATTTGGTGACAAAGTAGAAAGCTACAATTTTGACAGATGATTTTTGTCGTCATAATATTTTTTATCATTATATACTATATTAGTTAACATGATCTAAGAATGAGCAATACTTCAGCTACAGAATAATCTTATTTATTGGTAATTTAAGCAATTGCTAAAGCATTGTTAAAATATCAAGTTAACATTAGTTAATGCACTGTAAACTAACAATGAATAATTGTATTTTTATGAACTAATGTAAACAAAGATGAATAAATACTGTAATAAATGTACTGTTTGTTTGTTCGTGCTAGTTAATACATATTAACTAATGTCAACAAATGACACCTTATTATAAAATGTTACTGTGATGACTATGATTTACCAAAGCATTTTTCCTTATGTGGCAGAAATTGGCTCCCATACAATGTTTTTTTTTTTCTCCCCCAAGGTAAATCTCAAGTTTGTCCTTTTTTATGCTAAATCAGGTGAGCCATTCTCATGAATTCCTCAATGGGTGTTAATTAAATGTCTAACAAAGCAGCTTTTGGTCCTCCGTACCCTCCCACAGCGTAGAGCTTGTTTCCAATCGCAGCGACTCCGACTCGAGCCCGACGGGTCGACATGGATGCAACCATGTGCCAGCGATCTGTCCGAGTGTCATAAGCCTCACAGTCTCCATGAATGGCAAAAAGACTGCCTCCACCTGAAAGACGTTTAGCATTTAAATCAGCCCACCGACCCTTTGACGTACGTGCATGTGTGTTTCACGAGCTCTCGTCCCGATTTACAGACCTACAGCAAAGAGCACCGGACTGGCTCCCTCGCAGCGCCGTGGCCGGGTACGGCTGTTACTGAGAACACCCCTCTGCTCGGGCATCAAGTGATACTTCAGAGCCTCGATCAGCAGGTCTTTGCACTCGGAGTGGTGACGCACCAGCAGCTCTGTATCCACGTTACTCATCAGGAAGTCTCGTGTCAGCAGGGGCAGACGCACACACTTCATCAGCTGAAGACATGGATGGAAAGAGTTAGAGGTAAGACGCGTGTGTAAAAAGGATTAAAGAAAGCAAAGGGAGGGAATAGAGAAACCGGTATCGATTTGCAGAGACATAATCCTTTATAAGCATTAATCTTGTGATTCACTGTGATGGTGCTAAAAGCGCAGTTTGACAGGAGGAATCATACCCACCCGGGGCACATGCTGCCTCCGCCCATCAATGTCATGCTTCACCCAGCTCAGCACAGCCCTGTACACCTCCTCCTCTGATGGGACGTTCAGGTTATCACTCGAAATCAGATCCAGCACCTGCAGAAATTGCAGGAGAGGGTTCATAACTGAACTTAAAAGTAAAGGAGTGGTATGGTTTCAGTCGGACTGAAGTGTTTACATAACAAAAAAGACAAATTGCTCTTTTAATCTGAATGAAGTGCTTCTAAACATCTTATGTAATATATTGTAGAGGACAGATGTGCTCGGTTTGAGACTGAGCGCATCGTGTTTTGCACGGAATGTATAAAAAAAAAAAAAAAAGAAGATCTCTGTTGGAAAAAAAATTGTGTTTGAAGTCAATAGCTTTGTTTCCATTCAAAGATTTTAATTTAACCCATCTGATAGTGTAAAGTAACATGACTTTTTTGATGCGCATGGACGAATTTATTATTTTATGTGCATTTTTTCTTACCGGATGAAACATTTCTTTACGTTTTTTTATGCACATTTTTTTAAACTAATGCACATCTTGGCATTTACTTCCAGCATTTCTTTAATGCGATATTTCAAAATTTGCATAAAAACACAGCTAGTGATGTGTATAATTTCACCAATTCCCTATTCAGTAGACAATTTAAATATTTTGAACCTTTGTTGTTATTGAAAAGTCACATAAATCAAAGGTGCTGTATGTAGGATTGACAACGAGTGGCTAAACTAGGTAGTGCAGTCCAAATTCAAAATATTGGAGATGTTTTTTACCCATTCCTCCTACTCATGATGTACCCCCAGTTTGTCAGATTCCCGCTCAGACCCCTTATGTTTGCCAGCTTCCGTGACTGAAATTAAATACGCTTTGTTTTCTGCTAACTGGCAACCCAGGGTTCCGAAACACAATTGGGTAAACTGGGGGTGGGCAGGTTTCACAAACCACAACAGAGGCTGACATCCCTGGCCAGAACACACATTTTCAAAGGAGAGTAACTGACTGTAGCACTGTTTTCAGATAAACAAGTATGATAATAGAATGTTTCTTAAATATCTACAAACATACTATGGTATTTTTAGGCTTTAGTAGAGTCAAAATCCTACATACGGCACCTTTAAAGGAAGTTTGTTTTATCATAAAAAAATTAATGTAAAATACCTGTACATTTTGTGAATACGTATATACATACTGCATATATACTACCATTCACAATTCATTCGCCACCATTTTTTTTAAATTGCCTGGTTATGGTAAAAGTTATTTTCAAAATTTTGCTGTGTTTGTTTGTGTTTACTTTACACTAAAATGTCAACTTCTTGGTTAACCAATAGTGCTGAGTGAGCTTTTAGATTGTACTAAGGCAAATGGGGAGGAAAGGCTGATAAAATTGTTTGGGAAACAGTTATCATTGTTTTTCCAATTCCATTTGCTGCTGTCAGTGATGCAAAAATTGCACACATGAGCTTTTTTTTTCTTTTTGGTGTGATATAAGTCTTTAACTTACCATTACACTATCATCTAATCTACACTTGCAAAAGCACATGTAGAACAGCCTCTGTAGTGTTCCTGTCACTGACTGTTTGTTTATTTGGGGCAGAGGCCACAGTTAACATGGCTGCAAGCCTTTCCCAGGTCTTCTGGGTTAAATGCAGGGCCAGTGGGAACCTCCAGCCTGCAACAGCTGTTAGGAGAGAAAGAACGGCCACCTATGTCATGAGCAACCTCTAATGGGTTTCTCCAATCAGCGTCTAAACAGCAGGGGATTTCATAGAATCATGCAACCTTTCAAAGCACAGAGACACTATTACCAGGAGCACTCCATTTATTCAAAAGATGCTTTTCTGCGAAGAGAGCGGATTAGAGCTGATGAAATTAGTGTCGTATCAGAGCAGGAGCTGCTTTCTGCTGATTAGCTGTCTCGGCTTCTCACTGACGTGCTGTTTTTGCTGTGTATTTGAGTGGATGATTGACACTCTATTGAAGGTGCTGATGCAGAGAGCACTTATATCAGTGTCACCGTGGAGCAATGCGTTCTGACATTTTAGCTTTTGCGAGTCGAAGAAGAGGTCAAGGTTTAGCATGGGCTGGTTAGCTTCTGCTGATAGATGCTATAACAATATTATCTGGGGCCAAAAACATCTCTCTGCTTTCACAACCATGCTCCTGTGTATGCTGACTGAATTCACTTTCTTGAGCAATATGTAATATGTTAATATTTTTATATATACACACATATATATATATATATATATATATATATATATATATATATATATATATATATATATATATATATATATATTCTATAGTATTATTCTTTAGTTTTTTATGTTCTTGAAAGCTTTTATGCTGCATTTATTTTATCAAAAAAATGGCAAAAACAGTAAAATTCTGAAATAATATTACAATTGAAAATAACTATACTAATATTTATTTACATGTCATTCATTTATTCCTGTGATGGCAAAGCTGAAATTTCAGCAAACATTATTCCAGTCATCAATGTCACATGATCCCTCAGCAATGCAATGCCGCACTTGAAAAGAAAGCCACCTTTCCAGTGATCATGCACTGATTCTGAACACGTCTCTAACAAAGACTGAGAGAACAGAAAGGACTATACTTTAAAGACTTGCACACTCAACTGTTTGTGAAATGGAGCTTTGTGCTTTTGTATCAACTTTAAATCCTTATTGTCTTAATAATGATGCATAACTGTATTAAGTTCTGATTTGATACATTGTGCTTTTATAAAACAAACAAAACAGGATGTCGCAAAAATGAATTGAGACCCCCATACCGAGGTACATACTGAATTGTGACATATATAAACATCATGGTTTCTGGTCACATAGGTTTTGCAGCTTTAGATGGCGGAGTTTGAATGGCACTGCACCAGCTGAGCAACTGACATTGAAATGAATGGAAATTCTATCTGACAGCTTTTTGCAGACCTTGGGAGGTTTTTTTTTCTTTTTTTTTAAAGAGGATGAGGGGTGTTTTTAAAGCCAGGATGTGACCAGTCTTCCTGTGCTGAAGGTCAAAATAGTACATATACTTTTTTTCTCAGACCAAGTCAAAAGAATCAAGACTTCCCAGGCGACAGGGAGGAGAGATTCTGTTTTTAAAAAGCTCAAGGCCAATGTGACAGGAAGTGGTGTCAGTGACATATATATAATTAGACATCCGCAGCCAAAACCATTTTTCCTCCAAGGATTGTTATGGCTCAGCTCCCCAGTGCTCCCCATGCATCATTTATTGGGTGCACTTTAAACCCCTTATTTTACATCCTGAATAAATTCTATTCCTGAATATAGACTAAATGCATAATTTTAAGCACATAAGTACTGAAATACAAAAACAAAAAATAAATTAGAGCTAAGTAAATATATTTAAAAAACACTGAAAATGATGACACTGTTTTTGTGTGTGTGTGAGCTATGCATTTAACTACATTACTGTCCTAAAGCAGATGGCTCACCTGTTTGAGAGGTAGCAGCATAAACTCTTCAGTCTTCGATACCTCCACAAAGTGCTGCAGGACATACTTATGGGCCGACTTGAGGAGGTCGCTGCAGGAGTGAGTGTCTGCAAAGCCACGGATGCCCAGGCAGTTTGAGGGGTCCAGCTGGCTGAGAAGGAATTTGCAGCAAGCATCTCTCACTCCATTGAGCTGCAGGAGACTGGCTGCAGGCAACAGGGTCTGCTCGAGATACAGTGATAGAGTGGGTGAAACGAAGGAAAACTAGAATAAAGTAAGTGAATCTTTAACATCATTAAGGCTTTCTTGAGGTGTGGTCCCACACAATCAGGAATTTCACATAGTGCAAACATGTACAAGAGTAAGCTTTTTTGCAATTTTCTTTTTTTTTTTATCTAAAAATTTGGCTTATGTGACCACACCATAAGGTCAATTTCCTGTAAAAAAACAAACAAAATAAAAACAAAAACCCTGCCACATACACTACCAGTCAAAAGTTTTTAATTATTTAACATTTACAATAATTCTCTTTTGCTCCCCATACTTGGACTTATTTGATCTCATATAAAGTAGTAATATTGTGAAATATTTTTACTATTTAAAATAGATCCTTTATATTTCAATATATTTAAAATGGAATATACTTGTGTTCAAAAATAAGTATTTCGAAATAATCTCTGAAGGATTATGTAACACTGATGATGTTAAACATTCAGCTTTAAAATCACAGGTATAAATTACATTTTTAAATATATTCAAATAGAAAACCAGTTATTTTAATAGTAAAAATGTTTTAAAATACCACTGCTTTTACAAACCATCAGACCATCCAATCTTGGAAGTACCTCACAAAGCAAACAGGGTAATAATGCACTTCAAAAGACACTAAAGGTGACATACCTGCACATTTCCCTCTCCGACTACAATTTCGGCAGTGTAGGCGTACTGCACCAGCTGCTCCAGAGCCTGAGGGTCAATGTCATGCAGGGTCACATGGGTCTGACGGCTCTCCGACATCTCATCTGCACAGCCACAACACACAGCGCTTTATCACCAGCAAAGGCTTTTGCAGCACACCGGTTGATTTGAGCAGTTTTCCAGGGGTTTGACAACACCGTTATGGCCCGTTCACACATACAGTGGCCTCCGGAGGGCGCCGAGTAGGTGATCTGTCCGTCAAATCAGGTACCCGAATGATATTGGTACAGTTCACCTGGTAATAGCTTTTGAAAATCTGATCACCAAAAGGCTGAACATCTGATCAGAGTCTTTGTGCTGTTGGACGCTAGCAGACGTTTCTACTTGACTGCTGTATTTAACTGTAATCGGACAATGGATCGCTGTCCGTACTCGCATTGGTTGTCACCACATTTTATCATGTGCATGAACTTGATTTTACGTTGCCAACGATCAATGATGTTCATTGCATCAGAAATCACTGTATGAATAAATGAACCTTGACACGTTGTCAACTACACCCTTTTTTAATAGTCATGTTAATGGAAAAAGCCTTAAACAAAACATAAATATTAGATGGAAAACTGCCTAAATGAAAATATGAAATGTTGCCATGGCTACTAGTTGAAAGATAATGTTGAAGTACTAAAAATACAAAAGCTAATTTAAAATATGAAACGCTATAACTAAGAAAATAATACTAAAATAGCAGTTATTTATGACAAGACTGATGTTAAATTAACATGCCACACAAAATTAATTCTATTTTCTCACTTTTTGCACAAAACAACATTTTCATATTTTCCATTGACTAATTAAGTATCTGTCATTTTATCAACTTTTGTGTTTTAAATACACAACATCAACCTCTTATTTCTAATAAGACATTATTACTAAGATATATTTTCAAATATTTAGCGAAAAAGCAGCGTTCCCAATTATGAGAAATGCACATAACAAAGTAGTCCAGTCGTTGTGGTGTTAATCAGTTCATGCTGTGATACGTTTACATCAGTGAGTTGTTAGTATATCTAGTGTATGGTCAGTTCAGAATAGTCATGAGCCCACACTGTCCTGACTCATACCATCACACTCTAGTCTGAGGTGCAGCGGGACACACGAGCAATAGGAAAAACCAGGCACCTGCTGATCTGAGACCAGGACAGGGAAGAGAATAAAGCATGGAAAAAACATTAGGTGATGACAAACGGCAGGAAGGAAGGAAGGAAGGAAAGGCTTGAAAAGGAAGCTGAGGTAATGTACACATAAGAAATAAACACTACACAATACACCTTAAGACAGGATTTGTTTTTTGTGATTTTGAGTTAATGCGTGTTAGCTTCGAAGCCACCTAAATGGCAGTGTGCTCCAAAACATCAACAAAACTGTCTTTAATAAATATATGCTTTAAAAAAAGATGTATAGTAACGTGGAATTAGACATACTTGTAAACATGGCGTGGAAGTACGGACTGCAGGAGGCCAGCACCACCTTGTGTGCCTTGATCTCCTTGTTGGCCACATGGAGCACGATGTCACAGAGCAGGCCTCGCTGCCGCATGCGGTTCATGGACACAAAGGAGTCGTGGTAGTGGCGCTTGGAGTTGTGCGAGATGCTGTGGCCATCCCGGTTCAGCAGCTGCATACCCCCCTCCATCATGCCGGAGCTCACCGAGGCCTGGAGCCTGGGCCTCACTCTAATACACTGAAGGGAGACAGAAGCGCACCCTATGAAACCGAGTCTATATGCAAATACTCTAGAAGTTGACCGTATATATTTTTTAACAGATAGACACATTTGAAATCTACACTCAACAACAACAAAAAAAAAAGGATGGATGACTCATCCTGCACTATTCATGTATTTTTTCCAAATGCTCTCTAGAATTGACAATGCCCTGCTCCCTAATCTATTTTAACAGTGCCCGAATACTTTTTCACCGGCCTTACTTTTTTTCTTTTTTAGTGATTTTCTCTTTTAATGGTCTATAAGCTATAAACCAAAATATACTATTACAAAATTTGATTAGGGGCAAAGCGATATTTAAAAATCAGACAAAAAAAATTATAATTTTTTTTTTTTTGAGTTTTTCCCTCTTCACTTCGCCTTTCCTTTGGTTTTAAAAAGCTTGTAAAAGCAATATGCGCTTTTTACTTTCACTTTTTAAATCAGCGGCAAGCAGTTGCTTGTTTTTAATGCGACTGAGATTTCCCTCACTTTTCTTCGATTCAAAATAGCTTGTAAAGTGCCGTGAACATTTGGCATCAAGCAGTTGTTTGTTTCTAGTTCAGTTACGTTTTCCCACTGTCCCTCATTGTCCTTTGCTTATTTTTGATATCACCCCTCAGCTTTCCAGTGTACTTCCTGAGGTACAAATCCCATTCAAAAACAGACCTTAGGAATGCTAAGGGGTTAATCGTTCATAAAATACATTTTTTATGAACGTTTTTCAATAGGAAATAAGTCAAGACGAAGTCGAAGGAATAAAAAATGCCTTTACAAGGCTTTTTAAGAACTCCGATTCAAACTAAATCTAATTATTAATTAGCTGTTAGACATGTTTAACGACTGTGCATTACATCTCTAACAATCTCCGAGTTATTCGCCAGGCTGTAAATCCATCTTAATTTGTGCTTTCTTGCTTCACATTTCCTTTCCATACAGCATAATGGTTGCTTCAAGGCATTTTAAACCACAAGTACAGAATCATAATGGGAGAAGTGAGTCAGGCCGAAGCGCTCAAGCATTAAATATCACGAAAATGATCACTTCACAAATTCCCACTCATTTTACAGCTTATAGCTACATATGGTTTGCTCCTCGATAGTCGTGGCCTTTTCTCACTCGCCCCAGGCCTTGAAAGCTTTTTAAATTTAGTATCTCGTGCACAAAGACTCCAGCACACTCACTGAATAAATAAACCGGCTGGTTGATTATAAAAACGAAAGCACGTTCCAGCTGAAAGGACCAGTGGTATGGAAAGGTTGAACCAGGACAAGTCGTGATGATTCGGCCGGCCAGCTGCACACATTCAATTCTCCTTTAAAAGCATCACTATAGAAACCAAGGTGCCCCGGTAGCATGTGCTGGTATCTGTCAAACACTTCACTTTGAGTGGGATGGAGCTGCGTGAGACGTTTTCAAGGAGGGTGATAAATAGCAATCCGGTTGACAAAGGTGGGATTGCGAGATGCCACTTCTCCTATATTAGTGTTGAGGTGGATACCACATTAAAGAAAATCAAATACTGCACCCAGCAATGGGATGTTGTGCTGAATGGGACGATTAAAAGGCACTGTTTTCCTAACAATGCCACTCCAACTCCAAAGCATTACTCATGTTACTCCAAATAACAGCCGACAGGTGAAAGAGCATGAAAAGTGCATGGAGTCATAGGCTCACTGTTACAGACAGCAGTTGTGTGGCTGCCCACAAAATGGCTGTTGGGTTTCAGATGTATAAATCCTTTGGTTATACAAAGTAAACACTGCGGTCTGAAACCCAAGGTCACTAATAAACTGTTTAAACATGCAAAAGAGATGAAACTGTTGACAACAGTTTTGTTGTAGTATGGTAGGCTCTCAGGATAGGGTTTCTAGAGATGCCTCTGTGAGGCCCTTCGAAACGGTAACAAACCGATACTTGAGGATTGCTGATGAATACAAGTTGATGGATGTAATGATGATACTCTATTAAAAATAAACTCCCTTAACTAAAAATGTCCATTGTAATCGTAGCAAGACCATTGTCACTACAATAAAACCGTACTGTAGTGTGTAAAATAATAACAAATGAGTAATAAAATAAATATGACTATAATACAAGTTTCTGCAAGCTTCGTACGCTGTTGGAAAAAGCATACTTTTTTTTAGCTTTTACAGTAGTAGCAATAGCTGTGGTAGCTGCCGTTTAGCAGAAATGTAAGGATCAGATTATACAACACATATATAAAAATTGCACTTTTCTTCCTGCATTCTAGACAAGCTGTTCCAGGGTTTACTGTACGGCTAAAGACAATCCCTACAAACATCCCCCAGTATCATTAAATCTGACTCAGCACACAGTGTGCCATCCAGACAGAGCATCTCTCCCCTCCTCCTCTGTTCTACACAAGTCATGCAGCACAATAACAGAGAGCATAACCAGCACTACCTGAACTGATGGACGCCCCTTCCTTTCCTTTAGTTTCGTTTCTCTGCTTTATGAAGAATATTTTGGATTGAATCTTAGAGTGCAGCGGTTGAGTATTAAGAGCCCATATGAAAAATGCATAAAGCCTCAGTTTGGGAGCTTGTGTTGTTGACGTAAATGAAAGCCGCATGAGTGCTGGAGGCTGACGTCACTTTTTAAGGTCGCGCCAGATGTCGTTTTCTAATTACTTTGCTCTTCAACTAAGTTCTGATAAAACTGCTCAGATCCAAACAGAACTTCGCAAACTATAGTGGAGAAATTTGATAACGCCCTCTCTATAATCTATAAAAGCTAAAACGCAATTCTTAAATCACTCCTCCTTAACTACAGTTAGCTAGTGATGGAGAGTCAAATCATTTTCGCGAATCGGCTCCTTCTAACAGTTCGCTTCAAAGAACCGGTTCTAAAATTATTTATTTATTTCTTCACTTAGATTTACACAACATCCCTGACATTCATTGAACACGCTTTGAATATTCCAAGTAAACCATACGTTGGTGCAAATGTTTATTGCCTTTTTAGGTTTTATGAATACGTGTTTTTGTCTAATTAACATTTTTTGTTAGACAAATCTAAGTAGACATGTCCTAACAGGAAGATTCGATTTTGAGAAACGATCAAATGGGATTCGGATCATTCAGAACCGATTCGAAATCAAGACTCAAAACAACGATTCATTCACGAATGGGAAATTTCTAAAGCTCATTGTGCACGTATAGGAAATAAATGTCTGCTGTCCAAGTATATATAATACCTACACGTAAATCATACCATAGGCTGTTTCATGTTGCCTTATAAAGCAGCACAGTAAGAATCGCTCAGCTGATCACATATTTTCTTTGTTCAAACGGATACAGTGCAGACACAAAGATCAGCAGGGATGACACTTGACAATTGAAAAGCATCATTCAGCCCCCATAACACATTAAACGCTCTATGCATCTACAGCACCCGAGCCAATGCTCATCGCACATTGACAAACTGATGTCTGAACAAAGAGCACAGCAATACCATAGTGACATTTCAACACTGCAGGCTTTGTCACGATGCGCATGTGTTTGCAAGACGCGTATTTTTAAAAGCACGTTTTGAAACGATTGAATGACGATTAAACTAACGCTGCGTTTTATTTCAGCCGGCCGAGTTGCAATTCGGTCCGGAGTGAGATCAGAATCTAAACTCACCTGCCGTCGTCTGTGTCTGATTGACAAGACTCGTTTCTTTCTGTGTAGCGCTCTCTCCAGTTTCGTCCGCGCGCGTTGATTAATTTCGACGCATGTAGTGATTTATTCAGCCGTGCGTGGTTAGTTGACATGCTACATCACATGTCGCATCAAAACAGACGTCTGTCTCAGCTCTGATCGGCATTAGTAAAAAAAATATTTTTTGTTGAATATGTCACGCCCACCACAAACGCGTCTGGGCTTTGTTGTAACATCAACAACGGTGCTTTTTCCACCAACTTTTGTATTTGGAGACGCGTATCTGTGAATTTGAGAATTTTAGTGAGTTATTTTATAGATTATTTATGAATTTTATACATAGTAAGTGGCTGAAAACCTTATGTAATTGCCCCAAAAAACGTATAACCTATATGTAGAGACAAATGCACTATTTATAATGAAGCATAAATAATCTAAAACTTTATAGACATCATGCTCTTTAGTTAAAACGACTGTGCGCTTTCATTTTTATTTTGTGTTTTACGCAACGTTAACCAAGAGATCAACTCAGCTGAGCTGCCGAAAGCGGTGCATTGTGGGTATCGCGTCCTTGCGCACGTTTCTTATCCAGCATGGCAGGGAAAAACAAGCGGTATGTGCCATTCTTAGCTATTTAACCTCGCATTTATCACCATATATTGTTGCTTGAGTTAAAGGACAGTGAACATAACTGTATATGGAGGTGTCAGAGCTTAATTCACTTCATAAGACATTTATCTGATGATATATTTGACGGTAGCTAGCTAGTTTTAGCCACCGATGAACTTAACTTTAGCTGTGTTTTGTGAGGCTAACATGTATTTATCAACATTTAAGGAGAGGACACGGTCGCCTTGATCGTTAATATTTAATAGTTAAATCATAAATTGATTTTTGTATTTTCCAACCATAATCAGCTTCAAAGTTAGTTTGGGAATAGTCATTCTCTGGTGTACTAAACCTACATGTGCTTATTAAGGGTAGGATAAATATTATTCTAATCTTCATGAAAATAAACGTTTGTTTTTCTAATTTAAGTATCAGTAAATTTTTTACTTTGCAGTGGAAGGAAAGTTGTCTATCCATGCTTGCTTGTTAACACATTTGTGGATGTTGGGTTTTTTGCTATTAAATATTAATAAAAGCTCTACGCATAAAGAAATTAAAATCATTTTGACATGTTAACATTACAATCATGTTGACCTTTGAGTCTTTTAGATGCAATGGGTGGACCCCAACTAAAATAATTTACGTGCTAGGTACCCCCATCCTAAATTTTAATAGGCAGCTATATTCTTTCATGTATAAAGGCCTTGTTATTATGTATTATTTGGAAAATATTATGTTTATATTACTTTACTCTTTTAATAGTGCTGCGATGTTATTTAAATGAATTTTTTTTTATGAGTTCATTTCAAATATTTTTTTTAATCAAAAATAAAAAGATAAAATTGAAATAAATTTGATTAAAACAAAAATGGATTAAATTAAATATCAAATTTAATTGTGTATTTTTTTTATCTGTTTTTGTCCAATTGTTTTAATCCAACACAGTTATTATAATTTTATATTGATGATGATTTTTAATATTGTTTATGTACACTGTTTTTTTCATTAAACGAATCGCTGTCATGTTGCACAGAGATAATAATAATGCTTTCATTGTGTTTGGAATTATTTCTTGTTATTGAAATAACGCAAAAAAAGGAATATTGTTTCTAAAAATGTAAGTCTTTTAATTAACTTATTGTTTATAGAACTCTTTTAAAATTCAGTATCATATTTGTAATCATGGTAATTTTCAGAGAAAACGTCACTCTTTGTGTGAAATTGATTAACCAGGTTTAAAGCAATTATATAAATATATACATTTTCTGCCCACATGTCTTGAATTTGTATTCAAGGCATTTCATTACATCAATCATGCAGAGAAACAACACGCTGAATATGTATTCATGCACTCTGTAGAGGTGTCTTTTGAAAAGTTTTTGCAAAATACTCATGTGATATAATGTATTATATAATATAATAGCGATGTGCCTTGTATGTTACAGGAAATTGGAGGATCTCAGTGTGGATGAGTTCATGTTATCTGGGTTTGATTCTGGTGAGGAACATGATTGTGAAGAAGATGAGGAATCAACACAAAAGAAAGGGAAGATGAAGACGCCTGCACCTCAGAATACGTAAGTATGGCCTTCGCGTTTCAATGGTAATCCCAGTGTCTCATTTGTGTTCTCATTCTCTGTTACGTTCTATAAATCCTGGAGGAAGCTTGTGAGATAATGCGATCTAACCGATCAACTGTGTCACAGGTCTGTCAAAAAGCACGGCAAGGCGTCTGAGCACAAGGACCAGCTATCAGCCCTCAAGAGCAAAGACCCAGAGTTCTATGAGTTTTTACAAGAAAATGACCAGAAGCTCCTGAATTTTGACGACTCCGATAGCCTTGAAGATGAAGATGAGGAGGATGACGAAGAGGAGAGGATGTACCACAAACTCCCTTCTCAACTGGAGGTCAGTCGTTTAGTTCTTCCTGTGCGACAAATTATTTATTCGTTTTTTTTATACTGTATATGTATGTGTTTTCTTTGAAGTATAGAAAAAAATTCACAGTTTTTATGTGACACTATAGGATGCTGATGATGACGAAGACGACAAAGGGGAATCAGGGAAAAAGAGTGAGAAAAAAGAAAGTACCAAAGTCACAGAAGCAATGATTGAGAAATGGAGAACTGGACTCAGGGTAACATTCTTTTATTAAATTATTTTATTCAGTACGGTTTTTAGTAAGAAACTCCCAGGTGATCGGTATAATGGGTTTCCAGTGTGTTTTGTTTTTTTTCTTTTCTTTAAACTGTTACATTGATTTATTTATTATATATAGTAAATGAGACATTCTTCATTTAGTTACATAAAAAAGTAACATAACAATGTTCCATTGACATGGTTGGTTGTAGATTTTTAAAATGACACATGGGGAGATATTATTTTTGGTAAAGAACCAGAAATGAATGCTGAAGCAAAGGAGCACGACCCTGTCAATACCGTGTATAAGTTTGGGGTCATTTTTTAAAGAAGTTGTTACTTTTATTAGTCAGCGATGCAAAAAAAAAAAAAAAAAAAAATTGGTAAAATTTACTGCAAATACATTTCTAATGTTTAACAAATCTTTAAATTTTAAATAAACGGTGATCTTTTGAACGTAAAAAGTACAATTGTTTTCAGCGTTGATAAGAAATGTTATCTGTTCAGCAAATCAGCATACATTGAGAAACGAGAAATTTAGCTTAAACATTATAGGAATTAGGAACTACAAAACCAGTCATAAAGGTCAGTGTTTTAAATCTGATTTATAAAAATATATACAAACATCTATCATCTGAAAGCTGAATAAATAAACTTCCTGTTGATGCATGTTTTTTTTTTTTTTTTTTTTTTTTTTTAGTATTTAGTTGAAATACTTAAATATAATTATATTATATTTTGAAATTTTGAATCTTAAAGGTGCAAAAAAAAGAAAAATATAAAAAAGGAAAATATTGAGAAAATCTGCTTTAAATGTGTCCAAATAAAGTTCTTGGCAATGCATTTTACTAATCAAAAATGAAGTTTAAATATATTTATGGTAGGAAATTTACGAAAATATCTATAATATATCTATAAATAATTTTTACCCATACAGTGTTTTTCTGGTTATTGCTACAAATAACCATTATACGTAATGACTGGTTTTGATTGAGTTGGTTTGATTTGTCGATTAGAACTCTTTATTAAATCATTTTTTAATGTTTTTTTTTTTCTTTACAGAAGGAGCCCACAGCAAAATTGGTTCGGGACATCACACAAGCCTTCAAGGCTGCCGTGGCTACAACGAAGGGGGACTCTGAGGAAAAGTGTCGATATACCATCTCAGACAGCGCAGGTAACTAACCTGCTTTTTTTTTTCGGACACTTGCATACAGAACCGAATACGTTTAATGTACCCACTGACAGCCTGTTTCCAATTACAGTGTTCAATTCCCTCATCCTGTTCTGCATAAAGGACATGCATGCAGCTCTGAACAAAATGCTGAAGTTGAAAGCTCCAGAGAAAGGCCAGAAAAAGTAACCGCTCTGTTCCACTTGCTGTATGGATAAATGTTTGAATCAGGCAGATTTCTTCACCTAATAATGTGTTCGTCTGTATTTTCAGATTAATACTTCCGTCTTCGAGCCCCAGGTGGCAGAAAAATCAGATTGATATTAAGATGTATATCGCTGGTGTTGTTCAGGTAGATATTTTCCACATTTTTGTTTTACTTTTAGCCAAAAGTCTCACCTCAGTGTTAATGTGAGAGTTTTTCTTTCTTTTTAGCTCCTCTCCAGTTTAACCCAGTCTACAGTCGTAGCTGCAGTTCTCCGTCACGCCAACCAGATGGTGCCATACTACCTGTGTCTGCCAAAACAGTGCAGGCAGTTTCTCAAGGTAAGCGCTGCCAATCAATGACACTAACCTACAGACAGAAAGGGTGCTCAGTTCACTGACGTGGATATTTTTAATCAAGCAACAAAAACTTTCAGCGTCTGTGGTGTTTTTTTTTGTTTGTGACACTAGAGTCTGATCAAACACTGGAGCACGGGAGAGGAGACTGTGAGGGTCCTTGCCTTCCTGGCTCTCAACAAAATCTGCCGAAACAAACAGGAAAACTACCTAAACTCTGTTCTTAAGGTTAGTTAGTTACATATCATAAGTTTGTTTCCTCTGTGATGAGATTTGCACTAAATGTTCCTGTCATATATAGTTTTTGTATTAAATAACATAAACAGCAAGAAAATGAGTTTAATTAATAATTATTGCTCATATGCTAAAAATATGAGTTGAAAATTTTAATATATACAATTTTTTTAATTTTTTTTAAGCTTCTTATTCTAACCAAGCCTGCATTTATTTGATTTAAAAAAAAAAAAAAAAAAAAAAAAAAAAAAAGGATACAGTAACACTTTCTAACACAACTATTACCTTTGACTTTTCCCTCAATATTTTTTTCATTTGCTGCTTATTAATAGTTGGTATGGTAGTTGTTCAATTTAGGTATTGGTTGCATTAATATGTGCTTAATTAGCAGTAATACATGGCTAGTATTCTAGTAATACACATGCTAATTAGCAACTAATAGGTGTAACCGTAAAATGAAGTGTTACCATTATTACTGTCAGTGTTAAAAACAACTGATTATTATTTTGTAAAAACAGTAATACTTTTCCTTCATTCTTTGGTTTAATTGAAAGTTAAAAAGAATGAAATTGAAATCTTTTGATTCATGATAAATGGCTTTGCTGTTACTTTTGGCTTATTACGCATATCCTTGCTGAATGAAACCAAATGAAATACTGCATATGATGAAGTGCTAGTGAAGAGATATTTATTATACACAGTTCATTATTAACAATGCGTTTTCTGTTTGCAGCAAATGTACATCGCCTACGTAAAGAACTGCAAGTTCACGTCACCCAACACTCTTCCCATGATTAATTTCATGCAGCGGACTCTTGCTGAGATGTACTCAATGGACACACAGATGTCCTACCAGCATGCCTTTATTTATATTCGTCAACTTGCCATCCACCTCAGGAGCGCCATTAATTTGAAGAAGAAGGTAGCTAAGTCTTGACCTGTATTTTTCTGTGTTTAAAAAAATGGCTATTTGAAGCTAACATAAAATAAAATAAAAATCCAGTCAACTCTTGATTTAAATTAAAAAAAAAAATCTAACCATACACACATTTTCCTCTTTTGGATATACTCTATCACTTAGAAATGCGTCCAATATATTCTTTGCAGATGTTGTCTTATCTTGATCCATGTTTTTTTTGTGCTTCCTCAGGAGACGTATCAGTCTGTGTATAACTGGCAGTATGTGCACTGTCTGTATCTGTGGTGTCGGGTGTTGAGCACCCTTTACCCGAGTGAGGTTTTGGAGCCGTTGATCTACCCACTGTGTCAAGTCATCATCGGCTGCATCAAGTATGATTGATTGTTTTTGTTGATGTTTTTTGCATATTGCTTTTTTTTTTTGCTCAGCGTCATGTTTAGAGATAAAGCCATTTACTTTGTGTTTATACTTTATCAAAAACATGCGCTGCATTTGACGTATTCATAGTAGTAGTAATAGTAATTTTTTCAATTGTTTACTTAGTAATAATAATATTATTGTAATTACAGCTTACAAAAAAGCACAGCAAATTGAGATTTTTTTCCATTTTAGATTGCTACACTGAAAAAAAATGCTTTTCTAGATTAGATTTTTAAATATCTAGAAAGTGTTAAATCAAGAAGGATTTTCTAGACAAGTAAAAATTATAGTCTTAATAATCTGCCAAAGGGGTAAGCTAAATAATCTTATTTCAAATATGAATATTTTGCTTACACCATTGCAAGATTGTTTCGCTTGTTTTTTTTCTGAAAATTCATAAAATCCATCTTGATTTAAGAATTTGTAGATATTTTATATGAGCTGTAGACTGTAAATGTCTTTGTAAGTAACTGTCTTACACTGTTTTTGCCAGCAAGTGGCGCCATTAACCACATTTAAATCTACAATTCTAAGTGTGCTGATTTGAGCTCATCATTTCAGCTTTGAATACTGCATTCCTCTTTTGCTTGCAAAAGTGAAGATCTAACAAAAGATCAATATAGTTTTTTTTTTTAATCACCTTACTTGACTTACACTTACAGAACTACTGTTTTAAGTTCATCTCTATGAAGTCATTAATGGCTCCATTATGTGTTTGTGTGTGTATTTGTAGGCTTGTGCCCATCTCTCGGTATTACCCTCTGCGACTGCATTGTGTTAGAGCGATCATCCTGCTGTGTGCCAACACCAAGACGTTCGTGCCCGCCCTGCCCTTCCTGCTAGAGGTGAGACTGGCATATCATGCCGTCATCAACTGTTCTGATGTCTCCCAGGCTTCCTTGAATAAACAGGTTCTTGCGTGGGTGGACGTGGTTTGGGCATGAGTAGTGTACCCACGGCGTTTGTCATCATGGTTGTCCTGCTTTTTTTTTTTTAACTATAAAAAGACTTCTCCATGCTCTGACCTTTCGTCACATTCGAAGTAGAATTCTTCCGATGAAAAACCTACCAACTAAAGGGGCAGTCTGTGCAAGTGACTAGCATAGTTTTATACTTGAATATGCTGTTGGTTTTTAAGTAGATTAGCAGCATAAACACAGCATGCATTTCTTAATTAGACCGTGAGTTCTTTAAATAGAAAGAAGTTGCCTGTCTTTTTTTTTCATCTTTTTTTTTTTTTTTTTTGTAACACAAGCACAATTTGTAATAATAATACAATTTAAGGTAGTTTCTTTTTTCTCTCTTTACCCAGGTACGTTTATTAAGGCAATTTTATTTTAAAACTTTAACCAAATACACTACTGTTCAAAGTAAAAAAAAATCTTAAATTTAAAAAGACTTTATTTAGCAATGGCTTAAAATTTAAATTAATCAAAAGTGACAGTAAAGACGTTTACAGTGTAAGAAAAAATTCAGTTTTACACCGGACTGGACAGTTTCACCCAATCTCATGTTAACATTGAGAACTTATAGTATTGCATTTTTCATATCTCCAAAAAATGTATTAAAGACCGATAAAGCTGATGTGGAGCTCCTCGAGATTTGTTGTGGGCGGAGTTAAAGAGTTTTATGCAAACTGTAACATCGACATAAATAAACGAGGAACAAAAACTTAAAATTAACTGAGGCTAAAAATCAGATCCAGCCATAAATATTTAATTCAGAATCAGATTTTGACAGATTAATGGCATAACTGTCATTTTATAATCACGCATTTTTATCTGTTCTAAATGCACCTTGGATTGATACTTTTAAAGTTTTTAATACTCTAATGCCATGGACAGATATGGATGCTTTATGCACTGTTTATTGCTATTGAAACCATAGTTAACATAGAGCACGAAGAGCATGCTTTTCAAAGAACTTGTTCATGTATATTACACACATAAAAAAGAATATAGAAATACCAGTTTCCAATTACTTCTTTTTATTTGCACTGAGCGTTTGACTACAGGGCAGCTCACTTCTTCTGAACATGCAAAATGTACATTTATTATTTATTGTTATGTTTTTATTTGTTATTATTATTATGTTTGCCTCTCTGTGCCCACATACTGTATTTTAATGCAGCTAAATTCTCAAACATTTTAATTGATTTGTTTTCTGTTGTCAGACAACGGAATTAATATGAAATATTGACGATAACACGAACCATTAAGACTGGTCAGCTCTTACATTCAATATGTTATTCTGCACAAAAATACTGATTTATAATTGAGCCGTCGTTTCAAATAGCTTACACATAAGATAAAGAAAAGCAGGAGAGAAGCAGCATAGTATCGGTTTTAAAGCAGCACTATGCAACTTTTTGCGCTGTAGCATTTAATAAACATTTGTACGCATCCTGCGGAAGGACATTCTGACTGGTTTATGTCTATGGCGATTCACGCAGGTATGTGTGACGACCCAAACAGGCTATTTTTAGTTCAGAAATAAGCATTTGTTGTAAGTGTACCGTAGTGATTCGGAATAAGACAAAAACGCGGTTTGGAAGATTCATTAATGATGTACTCGTTAATGATATACATTTAGCAAATTCTGAACAAGGAAAGTTATTGCAGAAAGTGTGCAGCGGGAACGAGAGGCAGTACCGGCAGGTCTCTAAAGAAGATTTGGGCAAAAACGAATGATTAAGCCCAAATTATACTTCTGCGTCGATCCTACAGTGTGTCTAAGAGACGTGCATTGTGGGATTGAATGAGTACATACGAGAACGATGGGTTCAGACGTATAGGGGGTGATTTCAGACCATCTGCTAGAAACCACTCCGTATTTACTTGTTTTTTCTGTTTTTATGAACACTTTAATATATTTAAATGTTAAACCTTATTTAAAATAAAAGCAAAGAACAAGTGTCTTATTTATTATACTACATAGCATTATAGAGCAGTAGGGGTCCGCCACAAACAATGTTGATCTGTCGTGGTACACATACATTATATATTTTGTGTATGTGTGTATATACATTTATATTATGCTATATAAATATTCATAAACACGTATGAATATACGCAGTATGCATACATAAAATCACACAAAAAAAATCTTTTAAAAACATCAAATAAAACTTACTGACCCCACACTTTTAAACAGTAGTTTAACTTTTTATGGAGACTAACAGTTAACCACTTTTCACAATCCAGTTAATTCTTAATGGATAAAACCTCAAACTTATAAATCTCTCAGATTACAGAACTATTGTGGGTTGTTAAAAGGAATCGCAATTCATATGGTTTTTAAACATGAGAACTTTTACAGTACACACGCTCCCTAACATTACATCTGACTGGGGGTCTCGTGGAGGCTAATTATGGAGATTATTCGTTCCGAAAACCCACCAACTAGTCGCTATTGCAAAATTAAAACCCAAAAAGTAAGACGAGACAAGCTACCAAAACGGTTGACAAGCTTTGAATTAAAGGCTGAAAGATAAAAGACACCGGAGATCAGGGTACGCTGCCTGCATGAATGCGCATCCTAATGTGCGCGAACGCTACTCGTCTTCGTTTTTGGGAGAAGTAGAGGTCACTAACTGTCAACATTTTCCACAGTGTGAGGCGGGTGACAAAACGCGTGTGTTTGTGTGTAGCTGGCGTGGGCCCCTGCGGTGACAGCTGTTGTGAGAATAGAAGCGTGGAGGCGACAGCAGCCGAGACCAACGGAAGGGAGGGATGGGGACGGGGAGGGGGGTGGTCACTGCTTGGCTGCGATCTCCCACCAGTCCTGACCATACTGTGATAAAGCCCGGGGGGGAAGAGCGTACGTGTGTGTCTGTATATATATGTGTGTGTGTGTGTATGAGGGAGGTCTGTGGTTCTCACTCGGCTCTCAAACGTGTTGCGCAGACCACATCCTCTGTCAGTGTGGCGACTGACTCCCACCGACCCCCTTCTTGCTCCCTGTGTTTATTTGTGATGCAGTCCACTTCCTGTTTTTGGTGCTCATGTTAAAAAGTAGCAGTAAAGTGTAGTGAAGTAGGGTAGGGCATGTCTCTCTCTTTATTTTTCTCTTTTCCCGCTCTTTCTCCCTCTCTCTCTTTATCTGCGCTCTATGATTTCAAGCTTCCTGTTGCAGTAGCCCCTGAGCGTATCAGGTTGGGACCATGCGCCGCCACTTCCTCCTGTGTCCCGCAGGCCGACACCACATCCGTTGTTTGCACAGACCGGCCGCCCATGAGCAAATACACACACACACACACACACACACACACACACTTACACCTCGCTCACACTTCTGTATGACCTCGTCAAGCACTTTTAACTGCTCAAATGCGGAAGCACAGAGAGAGTTATGGGAGAAGTCATATTCATTTACCAAAGTGTGCAAGCTCACTGCATCTTTCCGTTATTAGTTATGGAGAAAGTAATGTAGTAGTTATAATATATAAGCAGTAGTTATATATGTACATATAAGTGGTTATGGTGAAAAGCATTTATTCTAAAGGTCTGAGTCCAGCGTTGTCTGACGTTTTTGCACGGTAAAAAATAAATATGTCCTCACATTGTCAAACGTTTACACACTGTCTTACACACTTCATCATTAAAAAAATAAATACATTTTTCTGCATTTTCGCATTGTGATCTGAAAAAATAACAAACAGGAAAAAAAAAAACTATATATATATATATTATTATTATTATTATTATTATTATTTAAAATAATTATATAATATTTTATAATACGTATAAAATGTCAGACTCAGCGTGCATATTAATCAAAACCTGCCGAGGTGCTTAAATTGCACTATATTTTTGATCACAGCTTTGCACTGTAATAAAGTTTACATTTTTTATAAAGTTATAAACAGATCAAATTAATAAACAAAATTAGATTTAAACAATGAACTTAGATTTTTACAATAATTCTCAATAATTTATTTGATTTAAAAATGCAGAAAAGACAGCAATATTGTGAGGTACTATTACAGTTTAAAATAACAGTTTTCTGTTTCATTGTTTGAAAGTATCATTCATTCCTGTGATGGCAAAACTGATTTTTCTTCAGTGTCACATCAAAAATCAAACCTGATCTTGTGAAAGTGCATATAAATAGTATGCCAACTGAAAACTTGTGGTATTGATCTGTAAAAATGGACTGTGACGTGTATATGCTGTGCAATGGGTAGGATTAGGGTTGTGGGATAGATGCACGCGGAAACTGTGTATCACTTGCATGCCAACAGATTTTGTTACATAATCATGCAAAACTCTATTATATGCACACTATTTAGCAGACATTTATCAATTATCAATATTTCTTATTTTCTTGCCATCAGTTGTGCTGCTTAACATTTCTAGAAAGATCAAGAGAGCAGCATTTGTTTAAAATATATATTTTTGTATCATCATAAATGGTTTTACTGTCACTTTTGGATTTAAACACCTGATTTAAAGTCCTTGCTGGAAAAAGGCATTAATTTCGTTAAATAAATTATATATTTCTTTTGAAGATTAGTAGAAATCCAAAATAATGAGCAAAGTGACAAATGAAAGAAAAGACAACTGCTTAAACTATTTAACTATTTAACAAGCAAACTATTTAAATGTTTATATTAAATGCTGTTGTTTATCACTAGGTTTTTGATTTGGTTATGTACATTAGGTTGTACCTAGATTTATTTTACTGAAAAATCTGTATTTAGTGAGAACTTTTTCTGTTAAGGTTATTATAGTTACCCTGCTTGATAACTTGTACCATAAATACACTGCCCTATTAGGGCCATATAAATGCTGCTCAAATAAAAATGCACTTTTGCCCCAGAAATAGATTATTGCTAATTTTATACGATCACACACACCATGATTAAAATTTTTTTTTTTTTTTTCGTCATGATGCATTGATCGAATTCCAATCTCGTGATGCTACTTTTTGTAGCCTCCCCAACACCAGTCTGCACACCAGAGTTAGATAGTTTGCTTCAAGTTACCATAAGCCCTTGAGTTATTCTTTGGTTTTTGTTTGTCTGAATAATCAGTGGGCTACTGCTGTAGTCTTGTTTTATTTGTGTTTTTCCATGCACGTATGTCTGTGATGCGGTGCTCTGATGTATCTGTTTGTTCACTCTGCTCCTCAGATCCTCCAGCAGGAAGACTTCAATAAGAAACCAGGCCGCATGAGTATAAAGCCCATCAATTTTGCAGTGATCCTCAAACTCAGCAAGACCAATCTCCAAGAGAAGGCTTATAAGGTGACACATCCTGTACTTCTTTGAGATCCAGAGCTTCATAAATTCTTCATGTTCTTTCAGTTTATGACTACGTATGTATACTAAGCCTGATGGAATGTATGCGTTACCGCATGTGGTTAATTGAAAATGATTTAATGTGTTTAGTACTCACACCCACAAATGTATATTTTCTAAAAGCATGTGGACTTCATTCAGTCATTGTTCAGTCATTTAAATGAACAGTTTTAATTCATATTTCATATTGTGCATATTCAGTTTCTAATTTTATTATTATTTAATTATTGTTTTATTTGTTTTTTACTTTTTAGTCACCATCAAACTGTTTTGGAGCATGATTACACTTTGGGTTTTTTTTTTTTTGTTTTTTTTTTAAATAAGGTATACTACATTTTTAATAAATCCAGTAAAAATATAGTAATATTTTGAAACACTATTACAGTTCAAAATAATGACTTATTTTCTATTAAAATATATTTATACAATGTTTTTTATTCCTGTGATTGCAAAGCTGAATTTTTAGCAGTCTTCAGTGTCACATGATCCTTCAGTAATCATTCTAATATGCTGATTTGCTGCTCAGGAAACATTGTTACATTATTATTGCTTAGCACAACTGTTTTAAACATCTGTAGTAATATTTAATGTATTTGTAGAAAACATTTTCAGGACTCTTTGATGAATGTAATATAAAAATGTTTATATTTTACTGTAAGTGTAGATCAATTTAATGAGACCTCTCTAAATGTATTATTTCTTTAAAAAAAAAAAAAAAAACAAACCCACAACTTCCTAACCCCAAACTTTTGTCTAGTGGTGCAAATCCAAAATAACGAGTAAAGAGTCATATTAAAATGAAACACAAGACAATCACTTAAATGCATCAGATAAAGATCGGCCCTCCTCCTGTGCCAGGAGCCTGTCGTGTCTTCATGCTGACTGGCTGTAACTGGATTGAGGTTAGGAGATGAAAGCCCGAACACGCTGCTACACAGGCTAAAGCGCCGCGCGCCGTGTCGCTGCCAAGAGGATTGCCACACAAGCTGCAGGGATTATCCTGCTCTCCTGGTTGGCACGGGGAAGCTTTCCAGTATGTTCACCCAGGCCAAGTCACCACAGCCACAGGCCCCCCCGAGACGCCGCTCCACCCTTGCTGTCTGGGATCTCTGTCTGACTTACTAACTCTTAAATATTTCCTGACTAGTAAGGGCAGTTACGATCAGGGTTTTCCCGTTTCCATCGCAGAGGAATGTGTTTGCGAAGGCTGTGGCTGCGAATTTTAGGTAGGGCAGAGGATTTAGGTCCGATCCCTGCACTAAACCGGGTCAGGATTAGTGTGAATGCTTGTGTGCCAGGTGTTGAGTAGAGATGTTAATACTCTGTGGGGGGGCAGGCAGCCATTTCTGTGTAGGGCATAAACTGATTGACTGCTCGTTTTTTTCCATGTATATTACCTCAGGAACAGGTGTCATTTGTAATGAACATTAGTGCTACTGGGACTGGGTTTTCTTTTTTTATTCTTGTGGTAGGTTGATACAAAAGTTTTTAAAATTCATCTATAAATGCTATAAGTATATCTCTAACTTGAGATGCATTTTTAAGTTTTAAATTTAAAAATGGATTGCATTTCCACTACCGTACAAAGATTGGGGTTATTACGAAGTTGTCTGATTTTGAGTTGTTTTGAGTTTAACAGTTATTTTTTTCTGATAGAAATAATACTATACTAAAAATAGAAAGTGCACTAAATTGTTCAAAAGTGACTATGACGACGTTCAGTAAACAATCATACTGATTCAAGATTTATATTTGAAATCTTTTTTTTTTTTTTAAACATAAACAATGTTGAAAAAAAGATGCTTGAGCACCAAATGAGTATTTAAAAGTGATTTCTGAAGGATCGTTTTCAATTCCTTAAAAATAAAGTGCTTACAGTACCGGACTCTGAACAAAGATGTTTTCTGAAAATTAGATCATGAAAAGAGATCACGAACGAGAAATCCAAATCTCTTTTAACAAAAAAAGGACAGAAAATAGCATATTACTTCTCAATTATAGTTTTTTGATGGTCCCAGATCTTGATAACATTGTAAGTACAGGCTCTTCATGTTCACACCTTTAAATCCAACAATGAAAAATTAAAAGCCTGAAACACGGGGCCCTGTGAAGGCGCTCATGAACAAATAAAGGGGCCCTGCTCCATACCTAACACCTGGCCCCGCATCAGCTAAGGTTGGCCCTGGTCATCTGAAGTGCTGCAGAAGAGCGCATTGGTCTAATGCAAATCTATACATTAATAGCAATTTTAACCCCTCCACTTTTATCTTTTCAGGACGGTCTAGTGGAGCAGTTGTATGACCTCATTTTGGAGTACTTCCACACACAGGCCTGCTCCGTTGGCTTTCCTGAACTGGCTTTGCCCACAATCATTCAGGTACCGTTCTCGCTCTCTCTGGAGTAAGCTTTGACTTATTCACTTTCCTTCCTAACATTTATTACATCGCCAACAGGTCATAATAAGTGAAAGTTATGGAGCGTGTACAACAGTTGTATTTAATGGCTCCTTTTAGTCCTCACACCTTAACATACACATCCCGACACTTACCCCAGCGACACAGCACACACATAAACCACAGTGTTCACGCTAACACAGCACACAAACACACAGGCCGAAGGAAAAAAGCCAGTTTCTTTCACCATCACTTCTTTCAGCCATCTCTCACGCAAACACACACACACTCTGGCCACATCCTCTGTTCTGGCCAAAACCAAGCTTTCCTCACTGCTGTTTAAAAATCCGGTTTTGAATATTTATTCTCTTGGCCCAGTCAGGTTTATTTATAATATCCACTCCCGTTTCTTTCTGTACTTTTCATTTAAATAAAAATGGAAATTGAATCTGTACAGAGAGTTTCTAGAGATATATTACTGTTTCTTTTTGAGGATGGTTAAAAATTGGTCCTGCATTTGGCTCCGTGTTCACATAATTTTGGTGATGTTTCATTTGTTTGCACTTTCCCCTGCTGTCTCTCATACGTGCTCTCTCGTGTTGGTCTCCTCAGCTGAAAGCCTTCTTGAAGGAATGCAAAGTGGCCAATTACTGCAAGCAGATGCGCCAGCTGCTGGATAAGATACAGGAGAACTGCAGCTACATCACAGGGCGAAGGCAGAAAGCTACTTTTGGTGTGGCTGATGTCACAGCTGTGGTGAGTACATGAAATTTTTTTGTTTGGTTTTTTTAAACCAGGAATGGGACAAACTGCTGTTTAACTGAACATGAAATCAAAATGGATGATTAAAGATAACTTATCTTAAAGCGAAATGTAGGCCTTGTATCAAAAAGCCATACAGGTGGTTGTTCCCCATTATTAACCATTAATATAAAAGTTCAACAAAGCCAGTAAAATCCTGTTAGATGCAATCATGGTTTTTCAATTGAACATTTCTCATCGCTGTAGATGAATATATTGCTGTTCTTGCCTCAGTTTTATAATTCATGATATCATATTTTAATTAAATATTATTGTATTTGTATTCATTTTTACATTACTTATAAATGTTATCAAATAATTAATATTTCATAAAACTAGTACAGTTCATTTATTCTTTCCATTTAAATAATTAAAATTATTATTTACATTTATTTCTACATTTATAATATCCCTACATTCATGCCATATCTGTGACACAGGGCTATTTTAATGTCACAGATTTATTTCTTAGAATAGTTTTTATTAATTTGTTTTTTATTTAGATTTTATTTTAGATTTTTTTACATTTTAGTTACTGTTGTATTAGGGCTGAGCTATATATCAAATATTAGCAATAATGTCACAATTATTTTCAAGATGGTGCAAAATTTGATATGGAATATTTCAAATTCAGTCATACTCAAAAGAACATGCCGAACGTCCAATATTACTTTTACACAAGAGGCTTGAGGTAGCTTTTATTAGTGCGGTTGCCAGATATCATGAATTTAAATCCCTGAATCAGAGCTTCACTGTTAGCTTCACCTTTTCTGCCCGGTGTTTGGTTTATTTGAAGCAATCTGTGAACAATGCACATGTGTTCACTCCTCATTGCGGAAGCGCCACTGTCAATGATCGGAAATGACCGTCAGACAAGCTAGTTTAGTGATCAAAATGAATGCATTACTCGACCAGTCTGTTCTATCATGAGATCCCGACTGTGTTGTTTGCGATCGTGATAGCTGAATAAATGCACTCAACCGCTGTTGTTCGAACAGAGAAACATAGGCTAATGCAATTTAGAATTACTATTAGTTACTAATAGTTACTATTAGTTATTATTACTAAATTGGCAATTGCATACACCAAAAATGTTGACAGAGTGCACATTCTGTACTTGTTTTGCATTACTTCAGTTACATATAGGCTAATATACATATAGGTGTTCATTTCATAAACGGCAGTAAGTGATCACTTGGCCTGTTTTACTTTAGTCTATATTTTCTTGAGTTTGTTTTCATTAAATTCATGCCAGTTTAAGTTATTTTTTTTGTACATCAAGATCAAATAAATCAATATAAGAAGTGTATTTCATTCTTAAGTAACAAAATTAGTTTTACGGTTTTAGATTTTAACTATATTAACATTGCTGTGCAGAATTAAACGGTCCTCCTTTGCACACCTTGTACACCTAATGTATATTTGTTTAACTGCAGTACTTCAAGCGTTGGCATCTATAAAGCAGTAATGGATGACACACACAGGTCACCGCAGCTCTTCTAGTGTGCGTCTTATTTGTAGCTCTGTCCGAGTACAGCTGATGTGTTAACTGCTTTAACACTCGTTTAATGAGCTCTAACGTTTTTATCCATTTGTTTTGATTCTGTAAAGCCAAGGATGTTTTTTTTTTTCCTCCACTCTGAGTTTTTTTCCAATTACACAGTGACCATAACAGCACTTCTAGTCAGACACTTGTGAGCTTTGGGACCAGACATGGCAGTCAGATGTTTATTTTAGCTGTAAAAGCAGACTGTTATCCCTGCAGTTCCTCCTCTTTCCACCCACCTCAAACAGCACCCTGCCTTCCGTCCCCTCGCAGGTGACTGCTGGTCACCCACAGTTTCGTCTGTGTTTGTGTGTTCAGAGCTGCGCGTGTTTACGTGCGAACACATCTGAGTGTGTGTTGCTGTGGTCAGTTGAAAACAGCATGCGGCGGTTGGCCAGGAGCCTAGTTGACCGCACCACCTGCAGGTCAGGAAGTGCAGTCACAGGTCCTCAGACAGACACACACGGCCATCGTGGCACGGAGCGCTATTACGACCGTAGCCTGACGCAGGGTCAGTGGCGGATGTGAGAGCAGATGAAAGTAATGGAGCGGAAAGCTTTCTAATGTCGTTTCTCTCACCGAGAGACTCAAGAGGAGGACGAGCAGACGTTAAGTGCTTCGTCTGCTAGCGTCTGAGAACATCAATCTAGCAGCAGTATTATTGTAGGATTATTGTAATTACAGAAAATTTCACTGTTTTTATTAGTCTTCAATTAGTGCTGGTGTAAATAAAATATATATATATATATATATACACACACACACACACACACATATAAATGTGTGTGTTGTGTGTGTGTGTGTGTGTATATATATATATATATATATATATATATATATATATATATATAATATATATATCAGTATTGTGGCCATCCAGTCGTTATGGTAAATTATTTTATATTTGAGATCTATGCATCATCTGAAAGTTGAATAGATGTTTTTTATTGATGTGTGGTTTTATTAAGATAGGACAATATTTGGCAGAGATGCAACTATTTGAAAAAAAACAATTTAAATTTTGTGAAAATTGCCTTAAAAAGTAAAGATAATTTGGAAAAAATGTATATTGGATTGCTACAATTATATTACTGTGTGCCTTTTATGAGTTGTTTTGCGATCCAGGGTCACATTTTATATATATATATATATATATATATATATGTGTGTGTGTGTGTGTGTGTGTGTGTGTGTGTGTGTAATTTTTTTTTTTATTTTTATTTATTTTTTCATTGTATACAGAAAGTGAACTGTGTTGGTTGTTTTCTATATCAATCAGATGGCCTAAACCTTTTTTTTTTTTTTTTTTTTTTTTTTTTAATATATTAGTTTAAATACAACTATATCATTCATTTTCTGTATAATTCCGCTTGGTTGTTGATCATATTTTAGAGCAAATTTTAAAAAATGTTTTCCTGCTTTTTTTTTAATGCAAATGTCTTCATAGCAGTTTCAGTTAACAGTAATAACCCTGGTGCTGACTGGACTGATAATGACAAAATTGGTGGGAAGAAAAAAAATGAGGGGATGGCAGGGGGTGAAGGTTGTGAAAGAAGGTGAGAAGTTGCTTCCTCTCTAGGGCGAGATCTCGGCTCCATTCATCTCCATCTCCGCTCTCATTTGTCACCCCTGCCGACGCACAGCCCGTTCATCTCTCCTCCCCGCCCCTCGCTGTCTCTGGACCGACTCGTGCTTCTGATAAATATTTAAGGGCGTTTAAGACTGAAATGAAGGAGGGGGTGGAAGGGTCTGTGTCTCTCCTCTATGTAATGTTGAGCCGTAGGGAGAGATGCAGCGGGGCAGAGCATGCAGACAGCATGGCACCACGCCGGGGTGCGTCTGTCGCTGGGCTCCGGCCAGCGGGAAAGATGTCCTTTAGTAACGAGGGTGGCATGGCAAACTTCTCACCCGGCACTGCCGCCAGCACAGCTGCATAAAGCCGCATGCCCCATGGATCAGTCCAACAAACAAATATCTGTCTCTATGGGTTATACCAGTGCCTCCATCAACTCTAATACTAACCCTAACACTTCACACAGAGGTTAAATAAACATATATTTCTAACTACCTCTTGTTGTTGTTTAATTAACTTTTATTTTTTTTATATAAAAAAAGTTAACACCGTTATATTTGAAATTCTCACCTGCTTGATACCAAAGCTCAATGGGCATGTACACCAACCACCGCAATGGCTTAAACATTGCGCCGTGATTTTTTTTTTTTTTTTTTTTTTTTTTTTTGTGCTTCATTTTAGCCTCAGCACCGTACTGCTGAGTGATCGCATCAGGATCTCCTTCCAGAATGTGCACAGCAGTAGTTGAACAGATGCTTCAAAGGATGAAGCCCCTGTTTGCCAGGGAGCTCATCCTCGCTGGTCATGTACACATCTGTCAGCTTTGTTTGGGTGTGTTGCATCAAGGAAGGAGCGTATTGCACCCTTTTCTAGCTTTGATCGTTTTCGCTATCCTACAAACCACTGCAAATTGTTATAAATAAGTTTAGCCAACTGTAGACTGAAGTTGAGATTTATTACAGTCTATTGAATTTGGAGGTCAACTAATCTCATTTTACCTGATCAATATGATCCACAAAGACCTTTAAGGAAAGACTGGCAGGGATTCACTTTCTTACTCTCCCCTGCACCTTTATCCTTCTGTTAGCCACTTATTTTTGCCGTTTCAGAGAAAAGGTGTGCACCAAGGGTCGCTTCTTGGCCATCTATGATTGGCCAGATACTTCATTAATTCACTTTAGAGTATGGTGATAGACCTTACAATCTGTTTTCTGAGATGTTCCAGACCTGCTCCTCCTTTTTTTTTTTTCGTTTGGAGGGGGGAGGTATTGATTCACAATAACAGAGCAGGCCGGTGTGTACACATGATGTTGAACAGTTGTACTTTTTGAGTAACTTTATGGCTTTATTTTGTTGAGAATGTGTATTGAGATCCCTTTTGTTTAGCTCTCCTATGGGTGAACATGCAGTACCATTCGTGTGTGTTTATTTTGGTGTGTTTACAGGCCGCCTGGGAGAAGCAGGTAGCAGAAGAAGGCACTCCTCTCACTAAATATTACAGCCAGTGGAAGAAACTTCGTGAAAAGGAGATTCAGTTGGAGATCTCTGGAAAAGAAAGGGTAAAACTGCCAAAACCACATCCACGATTACCATTAGTCACAAATAAGCCAAACCACACCTTTCAAAGGAAGATGGATTGAGACGGGGCCTTCATTTGTTTGTTTTTTTTAGTTGAAAGTGCTTTAATACTTTAGTTTGATCCTCAGAAAGAATCTCATTATTTGGGTATAAGCTATATATATATAGCTGTTAATCCAAATGCTATTTTAATGCCAGTCTGTCCATTAAATGCACAGATGTGATCGTCTTTGTGAAAACTGTAGTGCTGCTTCTGTGAAAGCACCTACTGTGTGTGTGTGTTTGTGTATGTGTGTGGAGCTGGAGCGTGTCCATAGGGAGATAATGGAGATGACACCAGGCGGAGTGTTGGCGTCTAGGAAGCGGCAGATTGGCGGAGGAGGCGGCAGGGCTAGTGCTACAGGAAGAGTATTATAGTGCTCAGGGCTGCGTCCCAGGCTTTGATCCACCGAGTCCCCACGCTCAGATCTGATTACCACTGCCTCCCTCCTGCCTCTACTGCCTCTGCCACTTCCTCCAACAACACACACACACACACACACACACACACACACACACACACACACACACACACACACACACACACACACACACACACACACACACACACACACACACACACACACACACACACACACACACACACACACACACACACACACACACACACAGACAGACACAGAGACAGACAGACAGTTTTTAGAAGGGAATAATATAACTTTAACATTTTTTGTGGCTTTTTATTTTCTCATTTATTTTTAGTATTGCATTATATTGTGTTATTAATTTGAATTCTTAAAAGTATAATGAAATGTATAGATGGATAGATAGATGAAAGAGGTTGAATACCCAGTATTATCAGTGACTCATTTTTTGACATCTGATGTTAATGAGATGGAAGGAAACTCAAAGAATAGCTCATTGTACATCAACTAGAAAAAAAAACACTTCTACTTCCATTCAAGCAGATTTAGTCTACAACTAAATCTGAAATGAAAACAAAAGCATTTCATCAGCATTATATTCTCATTAATGTTATGTCTGAAGTGTTTTGTTCATATTTTTGCCAGTTTTGATTAATGACAGTATTTAAATATATATATTTTTTTCCTTTTCCATCGCTTTTTAATTTAGATGGAAGACTTGAATCTCCCTGAGATCAAACGCAAGAAGGCTGAAGAAAAGAAAGCAGACAAGAAGGAGTTCAAGGGGCTTTTTGAGTCAGATAGTGATGATGATGATGATGATGACGATGACCTGTTCAAATCCAAAGGTAAGGCTTCATGTTAATATATTAGCCGGTTCCTGTATTGCAACTAATGCATATACCTTACAAATGGGAAAAAATGTCTAGTTTTGTTTCCCTGTAATGCCTTTCTTTGTCACTGGGAGGCTGTAGTCCATTGCACTGCTTTGTCAAAACATTCTCATCACATGGGTTCTGAAACACTGAAAATTAAAACCCAACACATCTATTAAAGTGTTACTTTATTTAAAGGACTTTATTCAACTAATTAAAAAAGTGGTCTCTGTATAACAGTATTAGAGGGGAGGGCCTTGATGTGATCTGAAGGTAAAGATTTAAAATGTTATTTATTTACTGTTTTTTTACAGAGGTGGAGCAAGGTTAAACATTGTTGAAAATTTATAAAGATAAATATTCATTATTTGTATCAATAGTATTTTAATAGGATTGTTGGCTTTATAAAAAACCTTTAAAATTTATATTGAGTATTCATAAGCATTTCCATAACTGCAGGAAACTGTATTGCATTTCAGAAACAAAGTACAATTATATAATAATTAGTATATATCAATCTCTCTCTGTCTCTCTCTCAGATGTGTCTCTCTCTCTCTCTCTCTCTCTCTCTCTCTCTCTCTCTCTCTCTCTCTCTCTCTCTCTCTCTCTCTCTCTCTCTCTCTCTCTCTGTCTCTCTCTCTCTCTGTCTCTCTCTCTCTCTCTCTCTCTCTCTCTCTCTCTCTCTCTCTCTCTCTCTCTCTCTCGCTCTCTCTCTGTGTCTCTCTCTCTCTGTGTCTCTCTCTCTCTGTCTCTCTCTCTCTCTCTCTCTCTCTCTCTGTGTCTCTCTCTCTCTCTCTCTCTCTCTCTCTCTCTCTCTCTCTCTCTCTCTCTCTCTCTCTCTCTGTGTCTCTCTCTCTCTCTCTCTCTCTCTCTCTCTCTCTCTCTCTCTCTCTCTCTCTCTCTCTCTCTCTCTCTCTCTCTCTCTCTCTCTCTCTCTCTCTCTCTCTCTCTCTCTCTCTCTCTCTCTCTCTCTCTCTCTCTCTCTCTCTCTCTCTCTCTATTTCTCTGTGTGTGTGAATGGATCTCAGTGGAGGGCAGGTCAGCTGTCAGACGTGCACTTGCCTCTCCTCTTTAACTCTATATCTGGAGTTGTGTGCTGGGTCATGTGTCGGACACATGCCACACTCTCCCACTCCTCCTGCCCATGAACCGACAGCCGCAGAAAAAGTCCCATGGAGGTGGGAGGCGAGAGGAAGGTTTTTTTTTTTTTTACATCTGGTGCTCATTGTGTGGAGTCCCTACAAATCTCTCTCTCATTCTGTCCGTCTCTCGCTCTCTCTTGCTCTGTTCTCTCTTACAGGAAGCTTTTTTTTGCATACTTGGATCCCAGTGGGGGTTTGTAATTCAAAACATTCGCTTGGAAAGATGTTAGTGGCCGCTCCTTCACCACACGGCTTAACTGGCCCCATACCTCCAGCGCTTAGACCCGAGAAATACAGTCACATGACCTCTAATATATTAATTTGTGGTCTCGGTTGCATATTGTCAGACAAAAAGCTCTTTTTTGTTGTTGATTTGTTGTTCCGTTTTAGTCTCTTTACTAAACCAACAAATATCTTTTACTTTTCAACACTTTTGATTAAGACATTTTCAATACTGCAGTTGGTTTTATGTTGGTCACATGGCAGAGATTTAGTGTAAGCGGCTGGTGTGAAGCTAGGCGTCCTCACTATAGTGAAAAAGAGGGTAGGAAAGGATGAGGGAAGTGGATGAAGTGGAAGGAAGAGACTGTTATTTATAAAGTCATTGTGCATTCACATGACATAACAATATTTACATATCCGTACCCTGAACAGGCTATTATACAGGATCTGACTGTGACTGATTGTGCTGGAGTTTGTTTGGAGTTTGAGGATATATATAATTCTAGCAATATACCCTCATATAATAAATATAAATATATATATCTCTATCTCAAATTTCACATTTAAAAAATTCTAATTCTGATGTGTTTGATGGTTTATTATAATATTAATCAGCATTGTTCAACAATTGTGTTTTCAACATAGATAATAATATAATAATATAATAATAATAATAATAATAATAAGGATATTTCATAATTTTCATACCAAATCAGCATATTAGAATGATTTCTGAAAGATCATGTGACACTGAAGTCTGGAATAAGACAGTTTTACCATCACATGAGTATATTAAAATTATTTAAATAATTCTTCAAAAAGCAAATTTACCTAGTATATTTAAAAAAACTAAAGCTGTTAATATTTAACAATCAATTTATTTACTGTATCAATAGATTTCTTTTAACATTTAAAAGTCTTACTGACCCCAGGTCATGGATTCTGTACACTTTTGAAATTAATAGTTTATCCACCACAGTTGGAAAGGCAAAACAAAACGCATTACAAAAGCTTTTCATTTTTATTATTCGATCTCAAGTTTCTATGATTTTAATTATTGACAAGTTGATATTCTCATCAGAAGAAACTCAGGTTGGCCCAATATTGTCCAATTAATGTGCTATATCCGTTTGTCACTATTTTGAGGTACTTTTTCCAACTTTGAACCCTGTCTTTGAAGTTTTGGTGCGTTTCACTACCTGCTGGGTCGGTCTGCTTTTAGCCCGTTAATATTCTTGAGTCGAGTTTTTGTTGTCGCTGCAGCGTGCCAGATCGTTTAATGCCTTCAACGTTCTCAAAGACTTGGCTTGAGCTTTCTCCATCTTAAAGTGGAGGTTTTGTAAACACCCTCCTCTTCAGTGTTTCTGTGTCATGGCTGTTTTCAGTGCTGAGAGCAACATGTAGATTGTGTCTTTGATCCCCCCCCCTACATTTTCACAGTATTGATCAGCCCACAGGCAGTCATTAAAGTCTTTGCCTCATGCTCCTGGTGGACTTTTTGTAGCCTCTCTGAACTCTCCGGTCAGCCGGTCGCCGGTTATATTAAGATGCATGAGGCTCCTCTCAGCAGCAAGGTGCGCGCCTGGTGTTAAGCTCGGCTCCCCCCTCTGGCTGGCTCCAGTGTGTGCTGGGTAATTAGGGTGGAGGGTGCCTGGCTGGGGAGGTGTCTGTGCTGCCATTCACCTCCCAGGCAGCATCTAATCAAATCCCACTTCAAAGCTCAGGGATTTCAACCCCGTCCTCTTCAGAGAGCACGAGACACTCCCACACACACCTCTGGATTAGCGAGGCTAAATTGCCGTCAGAAGCTAGCCTCTATTTTTGTCATGTAAATAGTAACCTATGCGTGAGCAGCATGGGTAGGTCAGCTGTGGTGTAGTCTAGTCTCTAGACGAACGCTTCCACCAGAATCGAGCAAACTCTTTCTGTTGAGTTCGTTTAATGGGAGTTCATGTGTATAGATTGTCTTAAAAGTTCAAATGTACCCTATGACTATGAAATCAAGCATATTTCTTTGGATTATCATGTATCAATGTTCACATTACCTCAGTATCAGTAAGGTCATTTGGATTAGAGCTTGTGAACTTCGGAGTAAATAAATACAAATTAATTATCTGATTTTGTTGTTGTTTTTGTTTTGTTTTTTTACACAGAGGAAAAAGGTGACTCTGATGAAGATGACGAAGGCCTTGAGGACCTCTCAGACCTGAGCGATGATGATAAAGAGGGTCTAGATGACTTGGAGGATGATTCAGGTTTGTTGTTTCTGTAATGAGCTAGAATTGTCTTTAAGGTTTGACGTACATTGACTTTGAAACAATAACATTTTCTGTATGTTTTCAACACAATTTTGCTCATATTTTTCAACCATCTTAACTTTACGAAGCACCCCATTTATCTTTTCCTCATTTTTGTCTTCATCTCAGATGGTGACCAGAAGAAGCCCTCGTCTTCTAAAGGCAAAGCACCCAAGAAGATGTTAAGCACAGACCTGAAGGAGGTGGCTGAAGGAGATGAAGATATGGTTGAGGACCTGGAGCTCTCCGATCAGGACTAAAGTCACAGTGTTGCATCAGAGGCACATACCTATTTCACATCCAAACATGATTTATACCGTTAAAGCAGTAGCTAGCCAAGAAAAGGAAAATTTTTCGGTTCCCTTTAAGAGCCATGTACAGCCCCTGTTGTAGTAATTTCGTTTTTTTGCACCATTGTATTTTATAAAGTGTGAAACAAAACAAATTATTCGAACCTTTCGTAAGGTTGTGAAATTTAAAAGACCTTATTAAAAACTCTGAACTTTGTTTTAAAACTACTCAAGGCTATATTTTTCAGCTCAGTATGTGGAGATGTAGCATTGTGTGTCTAGAGGTGGTGAATGGGTAGGACAGAGGCGGGAGGTGGAGGCACGGGGTCGGCCCTGAGCACCAGGCTGCCAAACGCTCGTATCATCCACTGCCAGGCTGTGCTGCCCAGGTGGGGAGAGAGGAAGAGACGAAAACAGAGAGCAGCCTGTTCTCTCGCCAAAACATCTCTCCCCTTCAGTGCTTTCACGTCACTTTCTGAAACCGCTTGGCTTTTTCTAAATGTTTTAAAGCAGCGTTTAAGCTGCCAACACTCCACACAGCTCTAGTGGTGCTGTAGGAAATTGGTTAGGAATGACTACTCTACTGGAATAGTAAAAAAAAATGAAATGTATCCTTGTTTACTTTCAACATTTTTTTTGATGCGTTGTCACAGTTCACTAGTCAATTTGTTTAGGAATTGGTCTGTTCTTGCTCTTAATGGTTGTTCATTAAAGCAAGCCAAAGGTTTAAAACAATTTAAAGGGTCAGTAAAAGGTAATACCATTTTTTTAAATCATCCTTTCTTATGCTCACAACTGGGTGTAACAGCTGTTGTTTATGGCTGAAGCATCTTTCCTGTTGCATAATGGGAGTGTGAGCACACATATCTTGCGTTCTGTTCTTTCCATCACTGCCAGCTTGAGGTGCCGTTCAGAACATCAAGCAACGTTAAATTCAGGCCACCGTGACTGAGCGTCAGCTGGGCTGCATTAGAGTAAATTCAGTTTGCACTAGAGCTGCCGCACGCATCATGCCTGTGTAACAGGGTCTGGGTAACAGGTTTACTCGTCTATCACATGCAGCACCTGGCGCTGACAGTCACGGGTGTAGTAAAAAGATTTTTTTTTAAGGGGCGGATGGCGGACGTCCCTGAGAGTCAGTTGTTCTTTAGGTTAGGCGGGGGCCACAGGGGCCCTGGCCTGTGACTGAACCTGACGCTCTGACAGCTGTTGTTGACCTGAACCCTGCCCCCTCTCCTCCCCTAACCAGGGGATTTACCGTCCGCTGGGGCCGCCACTCCCTGCCCTACTGCGGAGGAGTTTGGAAATAAACATATTACTCAAAGACAAAAAAAAAAAAAAAAAAAGTACAATGCATCTGCAAGTTTGCAATAGGATTTATTTCACCCAGCAGAGAATAGAAAAATAGGATGAAGACAAAACATTGATGGGAAATCTAGAGACGATTTTAATTAATTGCTTACATATTTAAAAAGAAAAACAATTTCAAAGATTTGCATAAAGAGCTTTGTGCCTTCCATTTCCCTGCAACAAAGAGAAAAGTATTGTTCTTTGGGATCAATTTAAGGACAATTTAATATTTCGTTGCTCTAACTACAGCAAACAAATTCCTATAAATATTTTTTTTTCTCATTTATATGCTGAAGTGGCATTTAAGATTGGGGCTCATGATTATTACAACTGGAATACACAGCAAACAGAAAAAGATGAACAAAAGTACCACCGAGTCAGCCAGTCACATTTTGTTCAGTTAATAAAGATTTTTAACTCGTGCAACTACATTTAACAAAACGTACCACTTATTTCATCTTCAGTATATTCTCATCTTGAGCATGTTTCTGTACAATTCAGGATAACATGTCTTTCCCACAGCAGTAAGTGTGACCTCACAATGGCATTAATCCATCTATGGACAAGGCATCAGGAGGGATGTCCATCCTTCCCTAATGCTCACGGGGTTGTGAAACTAAAACGGGCCCAGATGTTTGTTGGGTGAGAGTTTGGGCCATTGCTTTGGCTGATGGCTTTTGGTCACAGGAAGTCTTAAGTGCTTTACACGCCTCTCTCTTTTTGAGGTCCTTTTCCATTTCACTTCCTTTATGTGTACCTTGTTTCATCACTGGTGAGATCAATGCGAGATCTCGTTTGAAAATTCCACATCCATCCATCTTTGGTTTTGGACTGTGGAATGCATAGTTGCACTGGTCAAGACTGCAAATGAGTTCCATCCTGTTCTTATATTTACTCCTCTTTGGAGGATTTAGTCTTTCGAAGTGAAACCAACTCCAGAGAATTTAAAACGGCTGGAAGTTGGAGGAGGAGGAGGAGTTGGCGTGAAAGCAGAAAAGAAAGCGTCTCTCTTTCGAAGTTCACCGCTCCCCGAGAATGTAAGGTACCGCAAGAGTTCATCGCAGCGAATGTTGCTTTCCTGCAACATCTGACACAAAAGAATGTCGTATGTGTACCTCGTACATTCGCTGGATGCGTCTCACTTCCTTCTGGCATGCCGTTTAAGAGCAGCTGTCTGCTCGTGTTCATCTCTCGCACACTCTAACGCTTCCTGTCTCGTCCCCAAGTCCCTATTTGCACATCTTTGGATTTTGGCTTCCACACAGCCGCTGCAAAGGGTGGAGCTGCTTTAGCCCATGTCGTTTCATCAGTGTCTCTCGTCTTTCTGCACATTTCTCCACACTTTTCCTAAAAAGATTAAGTGCCTCTGCATAAAGGTCCTCAAGTTTGCTTTTGATTTCGGGAGGGGGGTAGAGGGGGTAAGAGGAAGGAAAGAATAGTTCAAAGAGGGCCCCCTTCATGCCCTCTCTCTCCGTTTTTTACCTCCTCCCTGAAGCACTGCCTCTGCCATATGGAGAAGCAGTCAAGAGTTTTAATGGCCAATTCTACGAGGGAGGTTTAGTGGAGTCGTAAGCTCCCGCTGAGGAGGGGTTTCCGTTCTCCTGTTTGGGGGAGGCGCGGCAGGCAGGAGGGGGCACGCTGAATGGGGAGGAAGTGCTGCCGGTAGAAGGAGGGCGGGTCTCGGTGGGCAGGGGGTCTCTGTCTGTGGGGCGCAGAGCAGATGGCGGCAGCGGGAGGGCCAGCGGGAAGCTGGTCATGTAGAATATTCTGCCAATACGTCGCGCCACCTGAGGAAAGCAACCACATGTCAGCGTTACTTCTCACACTGTACATCCAACAGGAAGTGAAGAAGGATGTACAGTACCAGTGATACAAGATGATTGCTTTCATGTCTGTGTAGATTAATGAAGGCAGAATTGTGATTACACATGAAGAAACAATGATAAAAGAAGTGGTCCTATTTATGGGTCAAGAGTAGACAAATTCAGTCCTAGAAAGTGGAAAAAAAAAAACTCACTTTAAAAAACTACAGGTTTATCCTGAACACATTAATGGGCTTGTTCAGGTGTGTTTGATGAGGGTTAGAGCTAAGCTCTCCAGTACCACCTATACCTGCCACGAAAGTTGGCCCACAGGTGTAAGAATTACAACCATCTTCTAGCCAGAAGTTCTAATCTGATTTATATAATAGACCATCTTGTCACCCTCCAGGTACCATACGCAGTTACTGAGTGAACCAAATTTGGAGACTTTATGCCAGGACTGTAGTCTGCTGCTACTGGTGGGGCACTTCAGTGAAAAGATTAGATGCAATCTTATCCACCGCACCTGCTCAGATGTTTTATGCGATTCTGAAGACCTTGATTAGCTTGTTTGGTTGTGTTTAATTAGGCTTGAAGCTAAACTCAGCAAGGTAGCCCTCAAGAAGCAGGATAGGACGTCCTTGCTCTATGGCAGGGTTGAGATATTGGCAATTGGGATATTTCTGTTTGGTAGAGTTTAGTTTTTTTTTTTTTTTTTTTTTACCTGAGAGCGGATCTTGAGGGCAGGTCCTAATTTCAATCCCATGTTGTTGAGCAAATGGTCCTCCGTCAGCAGTGGCAGAGTCTCACCATCAATGGCCTGCTCTCTGAAGACCTGAAAGAGATGACTTGGCTTCAGCTGATGTTGATGAACATGCACGATTCACCTCACATGCACACAATTCACGTGACTCTCATTCCACGGGGAGACTCATGCACACTCGGCATCTGCAATGAAATGAGGTGTGCTGTGGTCGACAGTGAGGTTTTGGTGATGCGTTGCGCATGCGACAGAGTAACATCCAGTGTGGTGAGATGTGTGAGACAGAGCTGTGAGTGAGAAAGATAAGAGCAGCGCAGAGCGGCCTTCTAACTTTTAAAGTACACTCTAGAAACATCTAAATCAAGCTATTCTGGTCTAATGTTCTCGTCTACGAATTGCAGCACATGATCTTCATTCTGTGCTGTACTGTCTCCAGTAGCCCCTGTTAAAGGCAGGGGTAGGAGAGGAGGCGTCCAACGCTCTGCTCCTGCTCTTGTCCTCACCTGTGTATACTCCCCACAGCCTGCTAGGCTGCTGATGAAGCTGCACACCTCCTCCACACTCCACTTGCTGATGTCCTCGGCTGCTCCCGCCTCTTCTCCGTCCACGAAAAGACCTCCCATGGCGCCTGTGGGCCCGCCGGGCCAAGAGGAAGCAGAAATCATTAGAGACAGAAGGCCCCCTGTCCCCTTACACGCACGCTTGCGCCTACACACCGCTCTGTTATTGACCCTGCCTATTACAGAGTTTAGTAAAGGTCAGCGACAGGGCCCCTTCCTGGGGGAGGTCTCTCAGCTGGAGCAGGTAATGCATTTCAGATGGCCGAGGTTGCTCTGCACCCATTCAATTTAGGTGGGGACAAACACTTCAGCTTCTAGCCTTTAACTAGATATTAATGCTTACATGCTTCTTTAATATGTTGATATCTCTTGAAAGTATTTTTCACCACACAATACTGTCCTGTTGTGACAGTACCTTTTATGGAAGAACCCTGAATGTATGTTCCTGACTGCTTTCATAGTACTTCATAGTATTTTGCTGGGGTTTTTTTATTATAAAGCCTGACAGCTGTGAATACCATACATCTAGATTTATAGGGACAAGAAAAACCTGCATGTTACAAGAAATAATTAATTTTGTCAGTAAACGATGACAGAATTGTAGTTTTTGGAACAATTTTTGTCGTCATGTTTGTTCGCTTTCTGTTTCATCCTTATCAATGGTACGATGAGAGTTGTATGTTGGTATACTGGTGCATTTTTGTGTGTGAGCCAAAATCATTTTGTATGTTGCATGTTCAGTATTTGCTAGAATGCCTGAGGAGAGTTAGCTCAGCTTCTCTCTGAGTTGGTCACTTCCTCATTAGGAGACTCATTTTCCATTAAAACTTGCTCTGGGCTTGCTTGCACTCTGGGCTCAATTTCTTAGTTTCTCTAACTCTCTCGCTCACTCTTTCTGTCTCTCAGAGGACAAGGAATACTATTTGAACTCCAGATTTTACAGATTGTTAAAGTTGAGCAGCAGGCATATGGTGTCACTAACACTAGTATTGTGTATGTTCGTTTTAAATAAGGAGTGCTTCGAATGAGTTTGCTCAACTGGAATAGGAGGATTTCGGAAATAAAAATTGTCCCTAAATGTCTCCTAAAATGCATTATCTCTCATTGGATGTGATTGGGTTTTGTTATCTGAATTTTAAAGAGCCGTAAACTCACCAGTGTGAAAGTAAGGGCTGGTGTATGGAAAGGTGAAGGGCAGAGCTTGTCCAGGCAAGGTGGGTAAGGGTGGGATTCCCGGTGGCAGGTATTTGGCCTCGCTCTTGCTTAGTCCTGATGTGAAGAGGTGGTGGGTTGGTGACTCTTGGCCAGTGGAGCTACAAGGAGCACTGAGTCTTCCTGACCCCTCCCCCAGCTCTTTCACCGTTTCGCTAGACTTGGTCACATCCTTGCCTTGACACACCTCTGAACCATGTCCGTCAACTTTGGAAAGCCTCTCAGGCCTATCTTCCCCAACCTCTGCATCATTTTCAAAGTCTTTCATGTCTTCATCCTGTCCCTCTATTTCTCCATCCCTTGCACAGCCTTCCCCAAGCATCTCTTTAGTCTCAGATGAACCCCCTTGTTGGTCCCCTCTGAGTGGTCCTCCTTTCCTCAAGCTCTTCCTGTTGCTAAGGTCTTTAGAGGAAGTTCCTGCTGCCGCCCCCTGGTGGTTGAGGGAGAGTAATGGGGTGTTGTTGTGCCGCAAAACCAGCATGGCGTTGCGGCGATTGAGCTCTTCTCGGAGTGGGTGGCCCTCTGGGATTTCTTGCAGGCTGCGCAAGGCAGGGTGTTCTGCAGGGAGCCCAGGATGCAGGCCCAGCGGGTCCGCCAGCAGTCGCTGCCTGTGGAGGTTTTCTAACTCCTTCTGTCTCAACAGTTCAGCAGACATTTCCAACCTGGAGGAACAATCCACAATCAGAGAGACACGCTGCATCTCGGAAATAAATATTTCCAGAGAAAAGCTTGCAACTATTACATAATAATATGAAATTCCACAGTATCATTAACTATCTTTTGCTAAAGTTGATGCTCAAACATCAATTTTAATAGGAGTCTGAGACACATTTCTTTGTGCAGCTCTATGACATTACCTAGCAAGGTTCTGTTTACGAAGAATCTCCTGTTGACGGGCGAACATCTCAGCCTGAGCCGGCTGCAGGAAACCATAACCTACAGGACAATGACAAATGAGAATTACTATCTGTATACAATATACATCTAATGTTCACATATTATTCACATCATTCTGCATTTACATTTTATAATTTACATTTAACCAACTGGTCTCAAATTTACACAGTTGTCTCAGCAGAGTAACACTGTGTCTAGTGTCTATTTTGCTTTAATATTCATCAGTATCTATTGCTGTATGACTTCAAACCTATCAAACTCAAGAATTGTTTGAAAAATCCACTTATGCTTTATTAATTTAAAGGAAAAGTTTGTAACCAGGCTGTAGTATTTTTTTATTCCTACTATGGAAATCAATGGTAACACAAAACAGTCTGGTTACAAAAATACTTTTTTCAGCAGAACAAATAAGTTCATATAGGTTTGGAACTACTTGAAGGTGAGTAAATGATGACAGAATTAACAAGTTTGGGTGAAACATTTCTTTTAAATGCTATCCTACTACAGGTATTGATATTTTATGTAAACACTATTGTATTTTATTTTTTTTTTTTTTAAAGGTTGTGTAAATTATTTTTGGGACTACTACCTACATGGGTGGAAAACAACCCATAACCCATTAAAGGAACTCCCAGGTTAAATGAGCTTTGAGGTAATGTGAGGGTGTGTTACATCTGGCAGAGTTGGCTCACCTGGGGCTTGGCAGAGGGCAGAAGGCATGCCCAGGAACGGGGGACGCAGGTGAGGCCCCAGAGCAATGTGAGGAGCATTCTGCGGGGACAGCAATGGAGGAGGGTGCGATATGTCTCTGTGTACACAAACAAAAAACACACCATCATTAACCAACTGCTACTGTTTTTCTACATGTCTCTATCGCACATAGCTAGCACTGCAAAAGCTTTGGTACAATGTTTGCAACTTCTGTTGCTGTTCTTGCTGGCACGGCATGTATACCTTTACCAGCCTGCTTAAAGTCATCATGAAAGTGTTTACAACACATTTTACTATTTAACACAAAGCGAAACAAAAAAAAGTTTAGATTTTTTTTCTTTGGAGTAACATGCACAAATGAATTACTTGAAATAAAACAAAAAACATGCAAGTAAACCGGGCCTGTTTTGATGTAATGATGACTATAGTAAATTGTTACTTACATGCACTTTCTTATTGTGTGGTGTTAAGGTAGCAGTTTGGTGTGCAGCGAACTGTGCGGTAGTATGGTAATGATAGTTTTTTTTACTATAACAATTTACATCTGTACCAGACTGTTAGTGATATAGATTTCCAACAGTCTAATATGGCTGTGTGGTGTTATATAATGATTCAGGTTTTTTAAGTCAGCTACAGCTGTACGGTATTTTGGTAATGATACAGGATTTAGAACAATATGCTTTAGTTGTGCTGTGTATGCTAACAATACAGATTTCCAACAGTTTAATATGTGCCGTTATGGTAATGATTCCGATTTTCTTTTTTTTTTTTTAAGGAGGTATACAGTTACACAACATTATGGTAATGAACAGGTTGCCAGCAATCTGTTACTGCAATGTACTAACAGTACAGGTTTCCAAAGTCTAATACAATATGGCTGTGTGGTGGCGTTATGGTAATGCTGCGTTCTCTTCCATCGGTTATTTTTATCGCTCCCCCCTGGTGCACGCAAGCCACCGTAGCCCCTCATCAGTCCTGTCACGCTGCGGACAGCGGCACTGTTTGTATCCTTGCCCCCCTCACCCCCACCACCACCACAACCTCCATCATCTCCTCGCTCCCGCTCCCTCCCTCTTGCTCTACCGCGCTCTGTGGCCCTGCCACTCTGGTAATGAGGCCTGAATGCACAATAAGAGCATGTCATACTCCGACAGCTGGGGCGGCCCCCCAGCCTCGCCCGGGCTACAGGCTGAAGCACCCACTAATTAACACAGTTCTTCCTCTTCCACCCCAACACACACGCATACATCCCCCTCCTCTTCCTGTCTCTCTCTGCCGTATTCAGCCAATAAAAAGGTGGCGTGTCGCGTAGCCTCAATTATATTTTTTTCCTTTTGTACAGGCAGAGAACACAGGCTGTTCGTATACAATACAGCGGCCGCCTTTATTGAGCCCCGGCGGGGGAGAAGAAAATGAGAGGAGGGGTAAGGAGAGAAAAGGAAGGAGGGGAAAATATGAAGACGTGTACTATGACTGCTAGTGGCGAGGTGTTGAAATCCAAGCAGATCCTGCAGTGTCTTTTTAAAGCTTTTTACTGCTCCTCTGCCAATGCAAGCCCCTCCATTTACAGCAACTCTTCACTGAGCCCCCCAAAACACACGCTCACACATGCATAAATATAAATGAAACCCAACGCGCCTAAAGCTAGCGAAAGAACAGCGCGGTTGCTTTGTACTTGTGACTGAGTAACGCTTGCTCCAGGGGGAGAGAGACTGAGCAACACAGCACAACTCGAACACATAAACATCCAAACAGAAAAGCCGAAAAACAACAACAAAAAAAACCCCATCAGAAAGCCACATTTTGCTGTGCTCTACTTAGGTTTTACGTCATTCCGTAGCTAAATAGCCCTTGTGTGTCTTCCTTGAGCAAAAACAAAGAAATCTAAAAAACAGAGGGAGACATGGAATGAGTGTGTGTGTGTGTGTACGGGTGGAGGAAGGTGTGGAGAGACACAAAGGGGGGAAATCATCGATCGATCGGGCGGCTGTTGAAATGTTAATGCTAATCGTATAACCGCTTTCCGCCGGTGCCTCGCACTTCTGTGGCAGCTCCAATTAATCTGGAAGAAGGCAGCGCGTGACCTTGGGGCCGGGAGTCGGGCCGGCAGCCCAGCCATGCTTATGTAATTACACTGTGAAGTGTGTAATCACCTGGCCTAATCCCTCAGGCCTCACAATTAGCCCGGGCGGCGCTGGCCAGGCCTGCCAAACTCTGCGCCGCCCTGCGCGGCCCACAGATGAATAACGGTCAATTAAAGCTGCATGACTGGGGCCGCGAGGCGTCCGCTCGATAGTAATTAGCTGTAATCATGGGGAGACGTGCCCGGCAGACGTGCTTCTCCTTTTATAGGAAGCAATTTTGGAATGAGGCAAGCATTAACCGTTTCACTCTGGGTCTTTGGCCCACAGAAAAAGAAAAATGGGGTAGAGAGCAAGGAAAAAACAGAGCGATATGACAGATAGTAGGGACTATGATTCTGCTTTAATGTGTATTCTCACATATAATATTCAAAAAGTAAGCTACAGTGTTTGACTACTGGCACTAGTTGCAAAAACATAGCTAACTTTTCTTCCAAAAATTTTAATTCTCCCACAAATATTAACAAAATTACTGCACCATTTACTTTGATTCTTTAGAATATCTTTTGTGTTTCACAGATTAAAAAATAAGTAAATGATGACAGTATTTTCAATTTTGAGTGAACTATGCTTTAAAGTAGAGATGAGGGAAGTATTTTAACGTTAAAAGAAATTGCACAAGGCAGCCTTACAAATGTGTTAAATTTATTTCCAGTACACTGGCTGCTTCTCAGTTTACTGGCTTAATTACCTCTACATCTTCTGAGAACTGCCTCCATTCCTCCACCCTGCCCCGTCTCTCCTTTTCTCTATCTGTCGATCTCTCGCTAGCTCTCTCGCAACCTAGCTGGCGGTAGGGCAAGTAGACGCCACTTGTGTTCGCTCATGTGTGACGACCTGTCAGAGTGGCAGCGGCGTCGCTCCCTGCCTGAAAGCAACGGCAGTGTGGAGTGTTGTGCATGTGTGTGTGTGTGTGTGTGTTTTTGTGTGTGTCTAAAGGCGGAGGCAGAGCACCAAACTGGCCAGACGAGAAAGAGAGAGAGAAAAGTGGAGCGGAGCTGACAGGATGGCCCTTAATGAGAGGAGCGCGGGGGATTAGCCGCTCGCCACACCGTGCCCGCCTCGCCTTGACTCGAGGCGGGAACACATTTGCACAGGAAGCACATTAAAATGCATAAGGCTCTTGCTCACCCACCGCCCCCCACCCCAGACCACTGTCTGTTGCTTGTGCTGCCCCACATGCCAAACACATTAGGATTTGCCTTGCAGATTCCCTAAATGCAATCTGCCATTTAAACCCAGACAAATGGCCGGCCGTGGCTGCAGGACTATTGATCTTGGTAATGATTTGTTTTTAACAATAGCCACTAATGGGCGTCAGATAATCAATTATGGAGAGTCGATAGAAAGGTGAGCTTGAGGAATGGCTTCCGGCTCACCGTTTTAGCCTGGTCGACTCTGTCGATGCTTTAGAGGGTTTGCAATGTCACACGGTCTGTGCTAAAAGCTTATAGCCAAAAATCCAGATCAAATGTATACATATCTATATAACATAGGTAGATAAATATATAGATAAATAGGGACTGATGTTTTTAAGCTTTATAAAGGATGTAAAAACAACCTATCCAGAAGTGTTTCTGTGAACTGATTTAAAAGTTACAATTAAAATTAAATGATTTAAAAGGATCCAACTCAAAAAAGAGTGATTGCCCGTCATATAGACAAATTGTAACACTTTTATGGCCCATTTCTTTGCATTTCATATGCTTAAAATCTTTGGTTTCTGCTCATTGCAAGTGAATAGAAAACAAAACCGTTTCTCATATTGTATTACAAAGGGAAAAAAGGTGAAGGTGAATAAACAGGGTGGTTAAACAATGACAGAATCCGGTTATTTATCCCATGAATGTTCATTGTAGCAATTTTACAATGTTCCGAGCTCAAACAAAACAGTCAAACAAAGGGTTAAAGAGCCGATGAACAAAAAAAAAAAAAATGAGCGTGTAGAATCGAAAAAAAAAAAAAAACACTTTCCTCCCTCCCTCTTTTCACCCACAACCTAGGAAGTGTGCAGGCCTCGTTAACATCAGCGGTCCTGTGTGGCTAATTACCGTGAGCTGGCGGAGCTGCGGCGGCTGGCTGGTCAAAGCTGCACGCTGAGCTCCTGACATGATGCTGCGCTGGGCCAGGAACCGAACAGAGTTCCCCCACCCACGCTGGGCGACCCCTCCCAATTCACTTCCTCCCTACCGCCTCGCCTCGCCGGCCCATTATCGATCCTCCAGCTTCCCGCGCCACATAAATAATCGACAAGCAATTACCTGCCTACTCCCGCTGCCCGGGCTTTGTTTGGAGGCGGAGGGGAGCGCCGCAAGCACAGTGGCCTTGCTGAGATGAGGAGAGAGGGAGGAGGAGGAGAGATATTCGGGGGGGGAGAAACCTTGCAGGGAGGGGGATCGGCGTGTGTTGTCCTAGCGACCCGTTCGGTCCTGAGCCCTATAAATGCCTCCTGACAAGATCAAATCGAACAGGGTTGCGAAGAGGTCATACGCAGAGATCATACCCACTGGCACATCCCATTAAGTGGATTTTCTATTCTTTCCGTGGCCTTAACGCCAACTTCCATTTTTTCCCTCCCTTTTCCCTCTTCCGTTACTTTGGTGCATAATTCAATTTTTCCCTCTTTTCTCTTCGGCAGGCAGTTACCCACTCCAACATGCATGCAGTATTCATTAGAGTCGGATGTTGGCTTCATTATTAATGTAAAATATTCATGTTATTTTAAAGCTTAGCATTTTTTTCCTGTATCCGTGGTCTTAAAGTGTGCCTCAGAGGTTTCCATTCAGCAGAAGGGCATTTATCAAGCAAACGCACATGCACGCTTACATCTCAACCACTTTTACACTACAATATAGAGTCAAGAAAGCGTTCGTGTGGTTTCAGCCACTGTCCGAGCAATCTCTTCCATGTAAATCTAAGTTTTCCTTGATCGTGACAAGTAACAAGGGATAGGATTTTTGTAGATCGTTCGATTTCTATTTGTGCATCACACTAGGTAGCGCCATCCACTGTGAAAACTCATTGGCCTAAAATCTTTTGACACATAATTTTGCAGTAAGCATCAAATATCACCTTTTTAGTTGAGATAGTAAGAGATGCTTGTCACTACAACTTGTTGCATCATGTCTGGTTGGGTTGCAATATGTTCTGCCCATCACATAGACAGAACATACATTTTGCTTACAAAGACTGAAATCATGCAAAAAAGAGATTTCAGAGAATACAATGTTGTTACCGTTCAGGGAAGTGTGCGTCTCTGTGTTGGGGAAGGCCTTGCTTGCGCCGCTGGCTGGAGGAACTGCCTGCAGTGGGGACGTGGGCTTCCATTCCTCCCGGGTTCCTAACAGCCATGGCTTCCTGACGTGCACGCAGCAGCTCTGTGAATGGAAGGAACAGACCGGTTAAATTGAGAAACTCATCCGGTCTGTGTTTTCAGCGCCAAATCTGTCAGTCTAGCTCAAAACCAACACTGTAAGGTTCGGTCCAAGAGTCCCAGGGCAGGATATATTCACCGCCACACAGGCAAGACTGCACACTCCAGCTCAAATCTGAATCTTTATCAGGGTCATCTATTTCAGTGTCGCTTCTCCACTTTTCAACATGGAGCTCCTAATTAAGCACTGAGTATTGTGGGACATAAATGAATGTAAATGCGGGTGTTTATTGACATATAGGTATTATTCATGTTTGTAGCATAAAACAGTGAAGGAAGATAATAGTTAGGAATTAGTTCACTAATCCTTAGCAAACAACGCTAATAAAAAAGCAATATATATGAATAATTATGGTTTAATCTTTTTGAGATAACATGATTGAAATGTGAGCCGCTGGTCTCTCTCCTGAATCTGTGATGTTAGACCAGCCCAGACCATCTCCCAACATTACTAAACTAACAGGGTCACAACAGGAAGCGTACTCTCTAATGAAAGGGTGTTAAATAGAAAATCCATCCTGCATGCCTCCCTCTCTTCCTCTCCCTCACTCTCATCTCTCGCTCCCTCTCTCCTCTGGCCCTTTTTTAATTAGACGGTTCCCTCGGGAGCTGGCGGCCATTTCCGAGGCTGGCGTGTGGGCCTGAGTGATCGGGTCGGAGGCACCGCGACAGATATTAATGTGCACAGGCCCGCTGTATTGATCTGTTTATTGCACTGCCCTGCGGGGGCCCGGACTGACAGCGGACAAACCTCTAACAGCTCGTGAGAGGGAATAAAAAAGAATGAAAAAAAAGGAAGAAGGAAAAGCACCGTGGAAAAGCAGCAATGCTTGTCATTTGGTCACACACTCATTCCAGATGACCAAAAAAATTAGTAGTCTGTCCACACGCATTATAACCTGCTGGAAAAAGCTTGTAGATGGCTATGTTTGAAATCACACTACATAGCATTTCTGAATTCACAGCGTTCATAAAACAGTAGGTGTGACCCACTCAATAATGAGCGCTGAACAGACACTGAATACTATGCCATGAAGCCACAAGAGAGGATTTGTGAAGGATTTGGCAGTGACACTGGTAGGTTGTAAGACAATGACACAGTACACATTTATACTAAACCGAACATACCTTTTTAATGGTCGCCAAATAATTACTTATCTAATGTAAGTACGCAGTCAGAGAGTAAACGATTTCTGAAGTGGTTTGCAAAATAGTATCTGGTTTCTCACACATCACTGATACTCATAGACCATCTTGAACAGGCAAAAAACCTAATATCCAGCTTCTGCTGCCACCATGTTCCAAAACACACCCACACCGGCTTTCTAGAAGGGTAAAAGAGTCCCAAAATCTAGTAAAACTCAAAGCTGCTCTGAAGCCCTTTCCTCAGTTGCCCAGAGATGAATTATTCCCTTTAACCTGCAACAGAGTTAGCGCAGGGTCAGCTGGGGCTGCATGTACAAGTACACCACTCATCCAAACACTGACATCCTGACACCCTTGCTACCATCTCCCACCCACATTCACCTTGCGTTCTCTGTCACACCTCGAATTTGCATCATCTGAGTCACTGTTACTCTGGAACCTTTAACTAGGGAGATTTGGTCTCCTCTGCACCACGTACATACAGAGCTCCCGTGGTAAAGCATTGGCAGGCCTTTGAGAGCTCCTGTATGGCACAACAGGTCCACGTGTGCCAGGAGCAGCTGACAGACACAGTACTCATCGGGAATTCTTTCAGGGGAACGACAGATCCAAAGCAACTCAGAGCAGCCCATGCCTTTTTCTCTTTTTCAAATTCACTCCCATTCAGAGGCATCATGCACCTAGTTTTTTGAGGAGGCACCAGTGACAGTTCTGACTCACTTACATGAGCGTAGGATGTGTCAGTCTAGTCAAATTCATTCTTTTTAGGTCCTAACTATTTCACTAGAACATTTTCACTAGGCTTAACAACAATACTATAATACTATAATAATTTTTAAACAAAAATAATAATAATAATAAAAAGTAATAATATTATATAAGTATATAATAAGTAATGTATATTATATATGTAATAAAGAAATATTACATATATAATATACAGATTAATCACAACCAAAAAAACATCTTTATATAATATGTGCGTGTACTGCATTTATTTAATTTTTTTTTTTAATCAATTGAAATAAATTCATTAATGTGTTTCAGCAGCCACTACTCCAATATTCAGTGCTCAATATTTTTGTGAAAATGGAGGTACATTTTGTTTCAGGATTATATGATGAAAAAAAGGTAAGGAATGTTTTGAAATTGAAAACCTTTGTAAAAATCTAAATGTCTTTATATTTTTGTTGATCAATTTAATGTGTCCAGGCTAGATAAAAGTATCCTTTTTTTCTTTCAAAAACAAACTTACCCCAAGTTTACCGCAAACTCTTGAAGATTAGTGAATGTGTATAAAAATTGTATATTATAAATATTAAAAGAAAGACATATTATAAAGCGTAAAGAGATATGTTGCGTTCAAAGTCCAGCCCAAAATGCAAAAGGACATAGGCCCCACCAGTCTGAATGGCCACAACGTTTGAGTGCTTATAGAAAACACATCATAGCCGAATCTAAAGGTGCACAACACCTTATACCCCCCCCTCCGAACGCACACACTCACACAAACCTATCCGTGCCTCCTTCACGGCCTTTTATTTCAGGGCCTCCACTTCAAACACATGAAAGGATGCTCTGCGGGGATCCAGCCGAGAAAGAACGAGGGAGGAAAGAAAGAGAGAATATAAAAGCAGGGCTGTGCGTGGAGAGTTCTGGGGGAGTGTGTGCGTGTGTCTGGGGGGGGAATGGTCAAAAGGGCCTGGCCCTGCTCTCCGCCTATGTCAAGGGGTCTTTGGAGCCTCTACTGTATAGAACCCAACACTGCATTAACGCTTCCCTGACACACTTCAGAGGCACGCACGAGGGGGTGGGGTATAAAGACAGAGCCATAAGGAAGGTGCAGAGATATGAAGAAAGGAAAGGAGCCAGATAGAAAGAAGGTATCTCAAAGGAGAGAGCAGGGAGATAGAGGCACATGGAGGTAAAGAAGAGAAGAGAAAACACACAGAAACACAGCTGGGGCTGACGCTTCCCTGCGCCAGAGAGGTTTCTCTGAAAACTCACTCCCGAAAAGTCAAAAGCAGCTCTGTGTGAGCTATAGCGTTGAAGAAGCAACAACAAAAAAACAAACAAAAAAAAACAACAACAAATAAGAACATAAATTAAACGCGACTTAAGGACAAAAGGGGGAAAGCAGGTAAAATATGAAGGAGGGAGAAGGGAGTGTTTGGGTCAGACAGTCAGAAGCACAGCAAATCTAAACATTTGAAAAGAGTTAAATAAAAATAAAAGTTTTAAATTCATTATATATTCACCCTTGTATAAAACACTTTTGTATAAGAACTGAAATTAGTTCTTATTTACTGAAATCTCTCTCTCCAGTGAGTTGTAAACAGCTGTGAACAGACTGACTAAATTAGTCAAACCCGAGAAATGAATCTGTCCTGAATCAGCTGATTTAAAAAAAAGGACTAATGTTACGATACTGATTTGGTGCTTTCGGATCCTCTTTGAATGGTAATAAGATTCTACACCAAAAAATGATTTGTTTGCCTATTGAACATTGTTGTCAGTGATCAAGAATTTACATTTTCTTTTAATACTTCAATACTTTGAAGGTGCTTTCTAAAGCATTAAAATTTCAGTCCCTGTTGCATTGGAAGTGCATAGAAAACAACAACAAAGGATGATGACTAAACTATGTCATTTTTGGGTAAGTCAGTCCCTTAAAAAACTGAAGAAACCTCAAAGATCTATAGAGTAGACCACTGGGTGAAAAGGTGAGAATAGGTATCTCACTCATCAAGTCCTGGCAGCCAGGCATGCTGGCAGCGGTTGACTGGCACAGCCTTATCGTAGGCTTATGAGCTCAGCGTGCAGGGGCAAGCCAGCACGCTCGCATTCCTCAGGGGAGGAACAGCACCTTGGCCTGGTGAGTCTGTTTTCAATGGCAACCATTATGAAACCATACACCTGACATTTTTCCAGAAATCTAGGGGAGGAACCGACTGTGACCCCGCAAATCACGCGGCTGCTTTCACTCGCTGGATTTCCCACAGACGGGTAAACGCCCTGTCTTTTCTTCTCAGCTTCAGATTCCTTTCCACAAATAACCACACCTTTTTTTAGGTGGATGCGGTGGATGTAAGAAGTGGAGATGGAGAATAGAAGGAAGTTGAGCCGGGAAAGTGAAAGGGAGGAGTGTGGATGCAGAGATGAGAAAATATTTGACAGAATCAGGAAGGGAATTGTCTGTGAATTCTTCCTCAACGTGCCTCGATGCAACGGTAGAAAATAGAGAAACTATTAGGTGGAGGTGACAGGAGAGCGCAGCACCACTGTCATAAAATCCCAGACGCGAACGGCACATACAGTGGCACTAATTTCTTACAGATGTACGAGAGGGGCAATTAAACCCTTTATAGCGTTTCCCCCCTTTGGATTTGCAAGCAGTAATTAAGAATCATTACTGATCAAATAAAATTTAAAGTCGTACGCTCTCAGATTTAGCAAGAATGTGAGATTGATTCAATTTATGCTACTGAAAAAAAAGGCCATAAAAGCTGGATGCAATTAACGGTTTCTGAGAGAAGAACGTCAACAAGGCTCTAGAGCGCAGTTAAGATGTATCCAAACAAATAAAACAAAATGATGCTCACTAAATTTCGGTTTACAAATCCTACAAATCCGCATCCGTTAACCCTGGTATCTCGTCAGTGATCGTAAATTTGAAGACGCACAAAAAAAGAGCAAAGGAGCCGTTTTCATGGTGTCGGTAATTTAGAGGGTTGGCTTGCAGCCAATCAAAGGGCCAAATCGATCCAGTCGACCTCAGGGCCCAATGGCAGTGTTATTTACTACTGTGTGTGGCAGTAGTCACAGATCACCCACTCTGACATCCTACCGTTGGGTGGGCTGAGACCGCAAATAGAATTGTCAGTAATCTCCGCAGTCGAGCTCTAGCTGTTTGTGTGGTATCCAGGAATAAGACTACATGGGTAATTAGAGCGGATACAGAAACAAGCTTACACACACACACATACACAGGTGACGCACACTCACCGTGACTCGGGACGCCCATGTTGTTCGCCAGCTGGTACAGGCGCTGCTGCTGCTCCTCAAAAGAGCCATGCTCGTTCAGAGCTGACATCATGCGCCTGTAGTGCTCCTCGGGGGTCATGTGACTGCCCGGCTCCAGTGCAGGCGTGTGAGAGTTCTCTGTGGGACGAGAATCAGCAAAATTCAATCAATCAGCTGGTGCCAAACTGTGTGATCTTATGTGAGATGTTTGAGTAAAGGAAAAGCCTATGTGTGGTTCTCCTTGGTGCGCTGGGCGGCAGTAACTCAAGCCAACGCATAGGGAGAGATTCTTGGGGGAGAGATGGGGAGGAGGAAGAGAGGTGGAAAGGGGGATATTTTACCCTCCTCATTGAAACCGGAGCTTGGCCCCGGGCAGGCGAACAGAAGCAGTGCGGCCCAGCGCAGGGGATGGGGGAGTGTGTTCTGCCAAGCGCCAGATAATCCACCCGAGAGGCTTCAGGTGTGTGTGTGAGTGTGCTCATGTGGATGATGTTTTGAGGCACTGTGAGTATGAACACTTTTGCACTACAGAGGTGTGTGCGTGTGTATGTTAGTGAGAGAGATTTTAAAAGACTTTTACAAATAGATAAATAAATCGATATATAAATAGATAGATAGATAGATAAATCAATTAAGTTTTGTATGATACACAACCCTGCTCCAGGTGACATGACAGCTCAGATCTGAGGTGTAAAGCTGCTTTTATTATGGTCTGTCGGTGAACAGTCCGTGTTAAATCCAGCCTTTGCAGCTTTTCAGGCTGCTTTGGTCATTAAAGGTAATACCTGCTGCACTGAGATCAGTGCTACCCTCCAGCTGTGTGTGTGTGTGTGTGTATTTTTGTGGCATGTGTGTGTTTGGGAGGTAGGACCTCAGACAACAACAGCTGCTACGCTCTCAAACTACACATGTGCACACAAAGGCACACACATTGCTATGTTGTTTGGGTGTGGTGATGGATCACAGACACGCAGACACAAGACATTAGATCAGCGGCATTCCAAAGCCATGCTAATCCACAGCGGGTGACCGACACAAGCCAACTGTAATTCACAGGACTAAAACACACATAACACCCATTTATCATTCTCACTGCAGCAGCCATACTGATTGGCTACACGGTGACGAGTGAGCAGATAATGCCTCAAAATAAACGCTGTCCAAACGTGAGAGATCTCAGGCGACTGATTATTGGGTGTGGATGTGTTGAGACACACATATACAGATGTCACATACTAGATGCAGTGAAATCCTATTATTAGAATATTGAACTGATACAAAAATAGTAATATTGAATAATGTTCAACATTACTTTTTCGTACTTCAAAATTAGTAATTCCAAACACAGTAAAATGTAATTGGCCAAATCTCTGCAATTTGGTGTTTAGTATTTTGACAATCTTCATATTAATGTATTATTAAGAATTAATAATGGCAGACACGCACTATATTGCCAAAAGTATTGAGATGAACCCTTCTAATGAACAGGTTAACTACTTTAGTTATTTCAGTGAGTACAAATCTTAATGTTTTGGCTTAAGGTCTGTATTTAAAGTCACATCAGAGGTGTTCGGCTGGGATCAGTCAAACCAGTCAGGTTCTACCACAATGACTGACTCAATCATTTCTTTTTGATCCTAATTTTACAGAGGCCTTGTCATGTTACAGTTATAAAAAGGGTGCTGTCCAAACAGTTGCTATAAGATTAGAATCACACGGTTGCCTAAAATTTTTATATATGCTTAAACATTAAGATTCGTACTTTTGATAACTAATAAAGTAGTCAAACCTGTTTTTTAGAAGTGAGTGTACCAATATTTTTGCAATACAGTGTATTTAAATGTCTTGCTAAAAAACATATGACTCTCAACAATAATTTTTAACCAAAAATAATGTTCAACAAAAACAACAATATTGCTATGAGAGTTTGCACCTTATATGGGGACTAGTCACCTTACTGGTCTAAGGAATAGATCCAGATCACTGCCTGCTCAACTCTTCCTGCTAGACGCTTGATTATATTTGACTTGGTGTCACTGAGTCTGCCTGATGTTTCTGCTGCCTGCCTGTTGCGCTGTTTCACCTCATTAGCTCAGCTGGTTGACAATACCCAGGAGCTTCACCAATTTGCATATTAGCTAAATATTAGCTTTAAATATGAGCATAAAGATGAGCTCACTTTTAGACTTTTCTCTTGATTCCTTTACCATAATCATACAAAAAGTGCCACTACATGTACAAACGATATCCAGACATACAAAAACTCCACAACCATGCGCTTATCTCAAACATATATTCCTGAAAGGAAAAAGAAACCACAATTTTGTTTCCTGGCAGTCAAGCACCCTTTCCTTCTTACTGTGTCCTCAATTGCTCATTTTCTCACCAATAGGTCAATGCATAAATTGTATATTAGAATATATTAAACATCTGCATTCATTTTTATATCTGGTTCAGCCATGTGTGTTTCTTGAATGGATTTGGGATATGCTATGGGTATTTTTACAGCCCCAAAAAGTGTAACACATAGTCTGTTTCACATTCAAGAGTCTTATTGAATTACTCAATTTTCAACAATACTTCAAAATAACTTGAGATCGATTCCCTAACTTTTAGTCTCCAAAAGCACTGTCAGTAATCAGACCAAAGAAGACCAAAGAGTACATACAGAATTCACACCAGCCAATATTATAAACATTTTCACATCTTTCTACATCATCAATGCTTTCACCTTTAGACCGCAGGTTAGTGTTTGGTTAATGACTGTGTGTCCAAAGCACATGTTCATGCATAACAGCCAACGCAGCTTCAGCAGCACTCTCACTTTATTGATTTTCAACTTCTACAACAACCTTAAACACCAAAAACTGAATGTCGGCACCCGAGCTTAGAAGAGCTTGTGTTAGTGAGAAAGGCAGGAATCCATATAGATTCTGCTACTAAAGTCTGAGAAAACATCTCACTATTTTAAGAATCTGTATGCATGTATATATGAATTAGCGAATAGGGATGCTGTACTTGTGAACTCTCTGTAGAGAGTGTGTGTGTGTGTGTGTGTGTTGGGGGGGTGTCTGTCTTCCACTGAGCGTTGTTCTCTCCTCCCTCCTCTTACTATCTGTCCACCCCTTCCCTGCACTCTCGCTCAATCTCGCTTCATCTATTCCCACCTACTCCATCTTGCGCGCTAAGGTTAAACAGCTCTGATTGAAGCGCATTACCGTCTCCAGCACACATACGCACATGCACACACATGCACGAGAGGGGCCCCTACCTTTAGGTGACACGCTGCGGGACTTCTTGCTGTCAGATGGGCACTCGCTGCTGCTGTTGGGGGAGTAGGCTCTCCTCTTGCCTAGAATGTCATCTGTGGAAAAAAAAGAGAGAGAGAAATAGGTTAGGGGGGTTCAGATGCGGTCAGACGGCCCCTAAACCCCTCGACGTGCAGCTCGCCGCCTAGCTCTATACCTGCATACATGATGGAGCTGTGAGAGCGACTAAAGACACGAAGAGATGAGAGGGCCCTGCGCCAGCGTGAATGACAGATCTGGTTCTTACTCAGCCATGTGCAGAAACGAGAGATTCTTTTGCCTGCTCTCTCTCTCTCGAACAAACACGCTCCCTCTCTTTTTGCACTCACCCTCACTCTACCGCCGTTTCTTGTCTTGACTATCTATCTATCTCTCCTGGTCTTCACACCGGCCTAATATGGAGTAAAATCTCCACAAATGGCAAGCGAGCAAAGAAAAAAAATGGGAAAAAAGTAAGCGGTCTTGCCTATGTCTTCTATCAAACTCCCGTTGTCGTACTATTACGCCTTTTTGCTTTTTTCACTCACTCTCACTCTCTGTTTTCAGTGAATATAGAGCTCACACCTTTTGCTAATCTCTTCCTTCCTTTCTTTCACTCTTTTTCTCCCTCCCCCTTTTCTCTTTATCTCTCTCTCTCTCTAGAAAAGTGGAGGCTGTCTGAACTAGCCTAATGCAGCGCTCTAGTGAGCCGCTGGTGTCTAGTGTACGATTACAGCACCCTCCTCCCCCCCAAACACATCTCAAATCAATATCCTGCTAATCACGCTGGGAGGGGTGCTGCTGAGAGCATGGTGGTGCATGCATGCAGGAAGGAAGAGACCGTTTGTCATTGCACTCTCCTCTCCCTCTCTCACTCTCTCTCTCTGCCCTCATGCGCCACATGAAGTAAAAAAGTCAAAGCCACAGAGTTATGCTCGTTCTTTTGTCTTTTGTTGCTGTCTGATTCTTTATCTAAATGGACTGTGCAATAAACTGAGAGGAAACGGATTATACACATTGCTTGCATTTGAACTTTAATTGCATTTATTTATTTATTGTTTTATTGCCTATGACTGTATGGAAATCAGAAAAAGTTCTTTTTTAAATATTTGCTGTGCCCTGTGGGTGCATAATTTTAAAGACCTAATAACATCATTCAACAAGCACAGAGATCTTTCTTATATTAACATCTTTTCTATTGATGGAAATTTTTGTATAAAAAATGGAAATATCATTCTATTTGTTTTCAATAGCCAATACTGTGATTGCAGTTGGTATACAGTGCAACAGTTGGGTTTACTCATTTAAATCTCATTTATTTCCACCGCAAAAATTTATAAACTTTTAAATGTCTATTTTGAGCTGTGAGGTTGTTTATAAATGGTACTTTCCAGTTAAATTACCCATGATTACCAAGAAATCTCCACCAACCTGAGAATCAAAACAAGCTAATTGTGCCGAACTCACATTAAGCACTGCAAATGACAATCTCTCTATACTCTAAAATTACATTTTTGCAGTAAACAAATTATGGCCTTTTATGTAAATATAATGTACTTTATTCTTTAATTTTTTTGTATTTACGTGTCATTAATTGAATTGTCATTAACAATACTCCATGGGATTTGGATGGGATTCAGTTAATTATTGCATTATTGCTTTTAAGTCTGTCTTGTACCTTTGTTTTTTTGTCTTATTTTGAAGTTTGTAATATTGTGATTCACCTTGTTGCTGGTTGGTTTGGTTCATGGTTTATTAAAAAAAAATTAATGGGAATATTGCTTCCAGAACAAAAGTGGGTGAAACGTTCTCATTCAATTCTTGAATGAATAAAATTGTAGTACAAGATGACGTCATCCACTTTCACACCATCTTTTTAAGAGAAAGACTGGACATTTAAAAATGTTACTCTTTTTTCAAATTTAATGAGTGCACTAGCATATAGATTAGTTTCACAGCTAACACATATAAACCAGAAAGTTGCAAAACTCTCATTTTGATTTCACAAGGTCTTTAAAGGAAGCCATTACTACAGATGACCCTTACGTGTAAGCCATGAATAAAGCTCTTCACATCAAAGAAGAGTGAAGGGGGAGATTCTTGCATGGCACAAAACCGAGAGAGCCTGCACCTCTGTATATGTCCGACACAAAAGTACAAACTACTCTCTCACACCCCTGCCTCTCGACACCAAGCGTACTGCTCGTCCCTCTCTCTGATAAGAGTGCTGGAAAGAGACACAGAGAGAGAAAGAAAAGCAAGCCTGCGCTTGAAAGAGCTTTTGGAGTGGCAGAGCTCAGTCTGGGATTCTTTGTGGGGAGCGAGCTTTACTAATGACGCTGTTTGATGTATTCTCATCAGGGGGGAAGGCTGTCTATCCCACTCCAAAGAGAAAAAGGGGCCTCTCTAATGGGCCCCCATCTCCTCTCCTAACCTCTGCCCAAAGACAACAACAACACTCCCTCCGTCTGTCTCTCGTTCCACTTTTTCTACTTTCGTCGGCCTTTGAGGTGAAGAATCTCCCTTGGCGTATTCAATTATTTTCCGCTCTCTATCTTCACGTGGAACTGATACGATCACTGCATAAGTGTAAAACTATAGCAATCGACTACTCCTGTCTGATGCGTACTCCCTGTCTCAAAGGCCTGTAAGGGATGTGCAAAAACTACATAAGCAGGTAAAGTTTTAATTTTAAGTGGAGTTAAAGGATTAGTTCACCCAAAAATACAAACTATTTCAACATTTAACCACCCCCAATCCTGACTTTTCATCTGTTGAACATAGAACAGCGTGATCCCCATTGAATTCCACTGTATGGAATGCTATGGAAGTCAATGGGAACCATCAGCTGTTTGATTACACATTTGTTCAAAATATCTTCTTTTATGTGATGAGTAATTGATGAAAAAATGTTTTGGGGTGTGCCGTCTCTTTAAAAGGAGCATGAAGGTACCTAAGACCAAAAGGGCTAGGAAACACTTCAACGTACCACAGCACCCTCTGGTTTCTGTAGCAGCTATGTTGAACCGCTCTCTCTTCCTCTTTGTACGTCTCTGTTTGACCCTAATCTCTCGGCAGTGTCTTTCCCACAGGGCTCAACCACCCTAGTGCTGCTATCTCCAGCCCAGCCTGTTCTCCAAGCTCCATCGCGTCTTATCAGGCAACCTCCTGCCTGCCAACACTCCCAAAGCCCTGGGCTGAGTCCAGTTCCTCTCCATCTCAACCTCCATCTCCATCTCTTTGAAATCAACGATCCTGAACTGTCACTCAGACCTACAGCTCAAACTCACACAGCACTCCGTCCCCCGAATCAACCCCCCGAGTGATTAAACACAACCTTTAAAACCTTTAAATTCTCATGATGTGATTTGACAGCACAGGACAGAGTGATTTGCAGTATGAAATGCTTTCGTAAGCGAGAGGGGAAAAGTTTTGGAGCAGGGCAGTGTGCCCGTGGCGTCGGCGCAGGCGGAGAGGAAACCTGGCTCCGGACTGCACTCTCTGTCTGCTCTTAGCACTTTGGTCTCTAGCTGAAGTAATGCACTCAACAAAAGAAGAGAGAGTTCGGGACTGTGAGGAGGAAGCCGTTATTCTGCATGGAGGAGCTGGAGGCGGGAAGCGACACTGACTCACTCGCCGTTTCTGTTCTCCTTATAAACCTCCATGTTAACTGTTCACTCGTTTCTCTCAAGCTCCTACCATTTATTGTTCTCTGTTTGAATGATGTGTACTCATATTTGAATTTTTTTAGTTGGAGGAGCAATTTAGATTTAAAATAGTGTAGATCTAAGTTTAGATTTAACTCTACGGGTATGCTTGCAATAGAACACTAGCATACCTAATTTATAGTGTTAAATATATACTTCATACTAGCATACTTGGTGCTTAATGAAGAGTATATACTTAAAATTATCATACTTAGTCCATAATATATATGTCACACTAGCATACTTAGTGTATAGTACGATACAGTATGTCTCAATATATTTTCTGTTGTATATTGCACATTTTGGCAAAAGTATGTAAGTATGCTTTTTCACACATAGCCTTTGGCTGCATTTGGAATAACATATTAGCATACAACTCAATAGGCAGAAATAATAATATGCTAGTCTGCTATATTCCAAATTAAACCTTAGTTTTTTCTATAAACTTTTGAAGAGTATTTTTTCGTAAAAATATGCTATACACACTTTATATACTTCTCTACCCTGAAACTTAGTGCTCATTCAAAAAATAAATGCAAAAAACAGCTTCAAAGAGCTTCAAAAATCCACAGCAGCAGCGAGAATACTGCACTCTCTCTGTCTCTCAGTGCGCTCAAGGGAGAGGCAGGGTTTCAGCAGCGCCTGTCTGCCTCAGGGTCAGAGATTTTAAGGCGGAAAGCCTTTAATACCAATTAAATGTTGCTTCTTAAAGCTGTGATGCTCACATTTAACACCAAACAGGGAGGCTCGGAGCTGCCTCATGCCTCAGCCATGTTACCCAACTCACGGAACGGCTTCTGTTGCCAGCGCTGCCGCTAATTCCTTTAAACTCCAGCCTGTGCGGAGCAGAGCCGGGCCAAAACAAGGGCAGAACTTTAATAAAGGTGGGGGGAGAAAAGAGTATACTAGATGGATGGAGAAATAGCAAAACGATTAAATGAGCAGAGAAGGAGGCTCTTGGTTTTCTCCTCCTCCTCCCTTTGCTCCTTCCGTTTCTCCGGCTCCTGACAAGTTGGACAGGCCACACTCCTTAATTCCCTTTTCTTATTCCCTTAATCTGTCATCTTTATCAGGCAGGGGAAGTGGCGGGCGTCGCGGCGGAGCCCCAACCTCCAATCAATCTCCACATTACAGCTGACAGAATGGTGCTAATAACTTATTGATCCCCCTGTTTGCGGGGCTCGGCCAGAACTGAAAGGATGGCATTGATTGGCTGGGGGGGTGGGGGGTGGGGGGCACGGCGCTTCCGCCAGCCCAGAGGATTCAGCACTGCTCCCCCCCCTACTGCCGCTCCCCCACTGAGAGCCTGAGGGGAGAGACAGACAGAAAGAGAGAGAGACAGAAAACGAGGAAGGGAAACGAACAGCGAAAAAAAAAAGATCAAAATCATGGGAAAAAGAGTGAGAAAACAACAGAATGAGGCAAAAAAAAAAAACGGCGCAGTTGAGGGACAAATAAAGACGGGGAGACAAAAAGGTGGTTGAGGAAGATGCAAGAAAGGCAGGCGGTCGTGAGAGAATCAACAGAGACAGAAAAAGAGAAGAAAAACATAATTTTGGTTGCGCCATATGACAAGCAATGTGCCAATAGTGCTGATTTTGCTATACTGTTTATCATGGCACATACATTTGGGTGGATTTTACTATGCCAGACTGCTTTACTTTATATACATACAAAATAAGAGTAATGAAATAATGAAAAAAAATAAAATAGTTAACAGAAGGATTTAAGCACTAGACTTCAGAAATTTGTTTAGCTTATCTGAGCAACGTGTGATTTAGAATTTTTAGATGTTAAATTCATAAAGTTTAGAATCTAATATTTTTAACTCAAATGTTACATAATGTGAAGCTATTTTTTTTGCACTGATGTTAGACTTGCTGCCAGAATGTAATAATGTCTTCATTTAAATAGTAAAAAACAGAAATTATTATCAATTTACTTTTGAAACAACAGAAAAGGAGGAAGAGAAAGAAAGAAGAAGTGAGAGAAAGAGAGAGAGGAATTCTCGAGGGATTCTTAATCACAGAGTCATCCCACAAAGAAACAACAAAATCAGCTTTAAATGATTTTATCATGAACAATTTCACCATTTTAACAGTTTAAAAAATGGTTCCTGAGCACCAAATCTGCATATCAGAAGGATGAAGGATTGCATAATACTGAAGATTGAAGTTTTTTTTAAATATACATATAATCTAATATTTATTTTTTTATTTTTTGTTTTATCCAAAGTGATTTAAAGTCCATTGGGCTATGATGGCCCACCCATAGATATAATGATGGTCATGCACAGGACAAGCAGACTAGTGGAGGGGGAGAAACAAACATCACTGACACTTCAATTGCGGTATAAACACGTAAATGCTGCATCTTAAGAGAGAAGATTTAGATTATAACATACAAATTCTGGGAATCTACGCCTATTCGCTGATCCAGATATACAGCAGCTTCTCGCAGACGCTCCTGTCTGCCTTTAGGAAACCATGAGAGCGGCTGGAAGGGAGGGGAAAAAAAGCAAAAACACCTTATACGCCTATTAAGAGTCTCTGGTCTGACCGCAAAGCCACGTTTAGGAGTCTACACAGAGAGCCAGACGAGCTGCCGGCGCCCTGCCCTCCCCCCCATCCCTCGCTGGGGCCAGCAGGCCGGCCGGCCGGACGGAGAGGGGGGGGGTGGTGAGGGAGCCGCCTCTCCTCCGTCGCTGACTGGCTGCGGCTGACGCCTGGGTCAGCTCTCATGTCTGTCCCTCAGATTTAATTAACGGGCCTCTCCGGTGCAAAGCAACCCCAGCGCGGCAGTCGGCTTCCTCTTCCTCCGCCTGTCTCGCGACTCCACACTGCAGTCCACCCTCCCTTGATACCATACGACGCTCTGCTCATTCATTTGTTCTGCACTTTTCCAACCTTTTCTTCTCTCTCTCTCGCTCAACCGCATACCCACAGACTTGAAAGGAAGTAAAAGAGACTGTGTGACGGAACAAAAAAAGCTGTTGGAGTCTCGCAGCTGAACATGGAAAAACGAACACTCGCGTCTGCTTTGATTTAAGATTATATAAGGTCAACCTTTAACGAACTGCTGCATCCAACATGCTGTGTCTTGCAGCGTCACGTGGCTAAATGTGAAATTGAATAAACGTGCATCTTTCTGATCATGTGAAAAGCGCGTTTCCAAATAGGCCTGTTCTATCCATTCGACCCCTAACCTGGCCCGGGGACGGAGGCTCTCTAATTTCACTGGCAGACAGAATTAGACGCGCTGCGTGATCGGATTGGACTTGTTTACAGACATGAGTCTAGCTGCTTACAGCACCCGTTAAACCTCTTTTAAACGCTCAAACTGACAGATTTTGGTCATCAGCTGCTCTGCAGGTGGCTTCCGCTCTTATTCCTTTGTGTCTTGTCCAATTAAGATTATGATTAATTGAGCATCCTCCATTCATGTAATGGCAAGCGGTACTGGTCTTATTTTTAAGCCAACCCTTAGATTTGTCTAGTATAAACCTAGAGTCTAGTAAAGGTGATTTGATCCACGTTTGGAGGCATACGATCAGAGAGATAGAGAGGACTGGGACAGTAACTTAAAACTTTGTTATGCTGTGCCGATGCTGCTGTAATAGGATTTAGACACATATATTCACATATGGCCATTTTACCAGAAACCCATAGAATACTTCATAGTATGAGTTAACTGTGTGGTATTTACTAAAGCCTAAAATCTAAAATTATTTTACAATCATATTTTAAGTGAATTTCTAATTTCTAAAATTTCTAAATAAAAAAAGTTAAATCTAAAGCTGTCTAACTTGAACCAACTAGTAATAGTAAAAAAAAAGTTGTCTCAACTTAATTGAGACAATTAAGTCACTCAACTTAAAATCGAAATAACTAGTAACCACGCTGCCTAAAAGCATTTAGTTTAGTACACTAAAATATTCCAGTTGTCACTTAAATTAACATTAATTAATACAAAAATATATTTCAGGCAGTGGGGTAACAAGTTATTTAAAGTTGAGTTATTTAAAAAAAACTTTACAGTGTAAACCTGTGAGTGACTATGTGGTTCAGACTTGTTATAAAAAGTATTATTTAAATAAAATAAAATTAATAAAAATAAAAATATAAAAAATTAAAAATAAAATATGGCCAAATTTTAATAAAATAAGTAAAATCAGTAAAAATTATCTTTTTTTTTAATATTGAAATGCAATAGAATTATTTAAGCAAGATTAAAGCCTAAGTGTAAAACCAGAGGGAAAGAATTATTTAATCTGTGGGTGAAAAAGTATTATGTAAATAAAATTAAATGAATGTAAATAAAAGTATAATAAACTATTAAAAATAAAATAAAAAATCTGCCAAAACAAATTATTAAAATGAAAAAAACTGTAATAAATAAGTAAGTTTTATTTTTAAATATTGAAATGCAAGATAAATATTTAAACAAGATTAAAGCCTAAGTGTAAAACCAGACAGGTCAAAATTACTCAACCTGTGGGTGACCATGTGGTTTAGAGAGCCAATAAGATTAACACGCAGTATGTTTGGTAGTCCTTCTGTTTGGTCCGAGATTAATGACAAATAAAGCTATTTACTGAGAGTAGTTTTAACGGTGGTTTAAGTTGTGTGCTAAGAGAGGCGAAGACAAGAGCATTAAGTAATGGAATGAATATGGCCACAATAGAGCGAGTAATGAGCTTACAGCCCTCAATCATGCAAATTAAACCGAATTAAAATACTAGCACGCAGTCAGTGTAATTGTTCTACATCAATCAAAGGATAAACCCTGTAAAAACAGAGTATGATGGCAATAAAACAGAATATTATAGACAGAGAAAGCCACAGAAGCAATTACAACGATAATTCAAGACTATAGGTCAGATACTGCACATTTCACAGATTTGACAAGTGTGTATCCTAATCATAAAAGCACTTTTGGCTACCTCACCCCGACCACTTCCTATGCATGTCCATGTGTTTTCTCTTTCTCTATAAGTGTGTTTTTGCTTCATATCCATAATCCCACGGATAATAACATAGCAGGACATTGATGTGTGAATGTGTCTCAGGTGTGCTGTCTCTAGGTGTGTCCTACCTGAGTGTACGGAGGTGAGGCTGAGGTCGGAGCAGGGCTGGCCCTCGGGCATGCCGTGCTGTCGGGTGTGGTGCAGGTTGGAGATGATCGTTGAGAGGTCACTGTCACGACTGCGAAAAAAGGAAAGCAGAGGAGGAAGAAAGAAATGTACAGAGAGAGAGAGAGAAAGCAAGAAGAAGGGAGGGAAAAAGAGACAGGAAGGGTAAATATCTCTAGGGATTCTTAATCACAGATTCAAAACACAAAAAAACACTCGCGCGCACGCACACACACACACGCATTTAGCATACCAGGATGTAAAAAAAAGGCCGATTCTGCCCAATTAAACTGAAATGATCAAACTTACCAGTTGTACATAAGGAGAACGGTACATGAAGTATACCCAAAAAGTAAAACGTAATTCCGCCACAAACAACCTCAACTGAATCAAACACGCCCGACCTGGTGCACTCCAGTTTGGTCCCTTGAAGCTGAAACGCTCTCTGCCTTTGGCTCTTTTGCCTCGCTTCTACATTCATTGTCTTTTGGATTTTAAGCGTATAATGAGCGCTGACAGATTCCTGCGTCAAGCAATTTTGAGTTTCATCCAGTCTCATCTTCAACCTTAAGATGTTCTAATCAACACATTCAACTCATAAGCAGTTTATGAGCTTAAAACCAGGTGATTATGGTTTTTATGATCGCTCTGCTGAAATCGTTCGGGTCTCTGGAGGCGCACGAGGCGCGCGGGGGATGAGTGTAATCTCTAGAGATCTGCCATTTCATAAAAGAACCCGATAAGTGGTGAATAAAAGCCGCTGGTTCACTATTCAACATGAGCATGCGGATTTAGAAATTAGAATGGATAATAAAATTTGTATGTAATTCGGCGATATTTAAGGAAGTGCTTATGCTCCGGTGTCATACGAAAGTGCGTAACTGCAACCAGAAAACCAATCTTGTCTGAAGAAACCAATGAATCTTACAGTAACTTAAACTTTAAACTTAAACCTGTTTTAAACTTTAAAAAATATTAAATGATTTGATTCAAAGGAGCCAGGTATTCACACAAGGTCACATTCGACGATCGTTTAAAATTATTTTACTGTATACATTTTTGCTAAAATAAAACAGATTCCACAAAGAATTTATCTTGCTAATATTGACTGTTAAATGGGTTTTAATTAGGTCAAAGGAACAAACAACATGGAAAATATAAAAGGAGTTGAAATATATATATATATATATATATATATATATATATATATATATATATATATATATATATATATATATATATATTTTTTTTTTTTTTTTTTTTTTTAATTGCTTACACATAAATCATTCAGTCTTTAAATTGTTTTATTTTTAGATTTATTTTTAATATTGTATTGTATCTTTTCATTTTTATTCACACATGATATCGCACATGAAACATGAACAATCTCTATATAGACGATAAACTGATCTCAGGCCTGGGCCGACATTCACACCCCACACTTCCTTACCCAGGTCGTCTCTTCAAGGCCAACCCGAAGGGTTTACAGATTAGAACTGGACAAGGCCGTCCCCACAACCTCCCTCCCTCCCTCCTTCCCCCTCTCATCCTCCCTCACTCATCCTTCATTAACCCTTGTAAGTCCCCGCTTGGGCCATGTTGTCTCTATAGAGACAGATAGTAGAAGTGTGTCATGGAAGTATTTTAATTCAATCTGATTAGAGCTCTGATCGCATTATCACGCATAATAATTTCAAATTCCCGATTAGCATTTAGCAAATATCAGATGCATATCTCGCAGCGCCCGGCGGTCTATGGGGCTCACTGATGTCAAGAGAGTTCTGAGGGACATTTTACCGCCTGTCACGGGACATTCTCACGATCCACTGTGTTTCTGTGGTGGGCTCGTGGCCCTGCTGTTTGTGGCAGTTGAAATGCTAGTTTTACAGTCTGTAGATTACAGGCTGGGCTTCGGTAATGTCAGCCTGCCACGCTTTCAGTTCAGCTACAAACAACACAGCACGTACAGGAATTTATTCTCCATGACCAAACTGGGCTTCAGATTCACTTGTCATTCCGAGAATTCAGAAGTCTGACAGAAAAGCTATTGGTTGAGCGTACGAAACGAGATTAGACACACAATACTTACAATAAATTATGACAAATTATGATATTTTCTTAAATGTGATTTACGTTATTATTGTAATATTGTAAGTTAAATGAGCATGAGCAATGTTAAATACATAAATTATATACAAAGTTATCATTCTGTAAAATATTTGACATTTAATTAAAAAATAATACATTTAGATATAAATAATATAAATACATATGAACAAAAGACATTCTTACTTATATAGACAATTGATACACACAATGCAGCATCATTCAGAATAAAAATCTATGATCGGAAAACTCTTATTTCATTTGAGGCTGGAAAACTCCCAGATAAATACAAAGATGAATGAGACTGAAATAAATCAATAAAAGAAACATTAATTCCCTTTAAAATATGCAAAGCGATTTGACAGAATATGCTACATTAATACAAGTTCCACCATACAGAAAACACAAACAACGTAAACAGCTCAAGCTCTGGTAGAAAACTCTTTTTCAACAGCATTTAGATTTAAATGGTATTCAGAATTTGACATTCGTCTATTCTAATTTGGCAACAGCCCTATAAAATATTAAAACTTGCATGAAACTATGCTACTCAGCACAGCACAAAGGTCCATTTAACCTTTATCTAGGAAACAACTCTGCCGTTCTCTATAGGTCATCCAAGTTTCCCCATCCATCCCCTTAACAGGGCATCAGTCCAAACAACAGCTCCATCTTCCAGCTCCCGCTCTGGCAGCTAAGGAAGGCTATTATCCTCGGACGGAGGCTCTGCAGTGAGCTCACTAAGCAAGGACATTGTTAGCAGGTTAATTAGCACACTTTTTCTGGGCTGTCCCGGTGAGGGCCGCTAATGAGGCCTCCCACGACTGGCGGCCAAGGTCATAATCTGCGTCAGGGCTGGAGCTAAGACCCGGCCGCCTGAGTCAGCGATCCCACACAGGGGAGCAGAGGGCGGACCTGACAACTCCGCTTAGGACATGAGCTGCAGCTTATCACGCAGTGAAGACGATCAGCATAATCTCCATCTAAACTGGTCAATACCTCTTACACCTCCCCGTCAACCGCACAGACACTTTGCCCCAGATATGACCCACTCTAATAGGACATGCACTGGGCATGACCAAAAAAAAAATTGCAACGAATTAGGACCTGATGATTTTAAAAATAAAATGATGTGAAAACGATTTTAAACTAGGGAAAGTTGTATATTGTAATGATCTAGTACATAATAAAGTACATTTTACACAAATTGTAAATATACAGATATATAATATATAGCATAGTATATACATAATATACAGTATTTACAATATAAACAATAAAAAAAATATACTAAACAGCTGGCAAATAAGCACACTATAATTCTGCAATTATATTTATATCTAACATCTTTGCATTTTTTAATTAATGATATTAAAAATTTGCTGAAAACAAACTGTTCAAAATAATGACATACAGTCTAACCAAAGAAAACCGAAAACATGCTTTACTGTTTATTACTGCTGTATGCTTGGGACACAATTCAAAGTATGTTTTGATATAACAGCAACATTATGCATTTTATGGTTGGCTCTTTTAATTATATTTGAAATAATAAATACTTTTATGTTCTAAAGAACTTTTTATACTGTTTATTGTATAAAAACATTTTTGACAGAATTTCTAGCAAATGTAATATTTTTTTATCATCATAGAAATTTTGAAAACGTTGCTAAGTAAATTAAATGCATACATGATGGACGAACTTGTCTATTGAGTTACGCTTGGTATAACAGTTAGAATCTTTTTTTAAATAGCGTATTTGGAATATGCCAAAAAATGAATCAGAGACATTCAGTGCAGCAGTTCTTTACAACGAAATGAAAATCTGTGACACCACAACGAACAGCAAATCATCTTTCTGATGCCAGAAAGATATGGGGTTTTGCATCAACTGTGTTGTTGCTGGTAGCAGACACATTTCCTCACCACAGCACTCACATGCAGAGCTGAAAGCGCTTCCATCTGTTCTTGACGTACGTCTGATATAGGAGCACTAGGCCTAGGCTTTGTGGTTGGATGCGGAGAAAACCAGCTGCACACCTGCACAGAGCTCCGCTTGACTCTGATTCAAATGCTGCTAAAGGGATAAAGTCCTGCTATAGGTAGCTGTGTAAGGGATTTAAAGGAATAGTTCACACCAAAAATGGAAATTATTCACCTATAATCTTCCCCTCCAGTGAGCTCTGCTCAAGAACTGCCACAACTGAATCACGGATTCAATAAGTTCAACTCAAGAACTGGATCAGTGAACGAATCATTCAAATGGGTTTTGTGAACCAAACAATTGACTGAACAGATGCAACTCCAAAAAAAGATTTGTTCGCTAATCTAATCAGGTATACAGACTACAGATGTTAATTAAATACCAAGTCATATGGACTATTTTAATTAAAGTTTCACATTGCTTTTGCGTATCTTTTTTCAAAGTTGAAAACTCTAGTCCCTATTAATTCTTACTGCAGTTAAAAATGAACAACAGTCATGCAGGTGAGTAAATAGTGACAATTTTTGAGTGAAGGCTTTCTTTAAGAAAATGGAGCATGCACATATGGCTGAGCATTTAAATATGGCATCTAAATGAGAAATATCCACTATATAGCAAGTATTTATGAACTGTCATGGATTTAAGGCCGCTCAGAAAGCCATTGGACAGACGTGGTGTTCCTCATGGCAGTGTGAGCGTCGAGGAGGGGAATAGTGCCAGAGCAAGTGCCCCTGCAGTGACACGGGAGACGAGAGCTGGCGCCAGATATAGAGGTCACACTGAGAGCTGGCAGACTGGGCATCCTGACGCCAGGGCTTACACCATTACTGAACACAGCGCTGATAGTCTCACCCTAACACACACACACACAAAGTGGTGCCAAGCAGAAAGTGGGAAGGCATGTGGAGAGGATGCCTCCTTTTTACAGAAAGTGACAGACGTTTTGCACTATGAACTGGCACAGGAAAAAAAAAACAAAATTGAGAACAAAATTGGGTACAAAAATGGTACGAAACTGAGAATTTCACCATTACTTTTGTAAAACAATCATTCTTAACACAGACCGCATGTCCACTTAAATAATGTCCAGTAAAAATGTAACGCTACAGCAGCAAGAAAAATCAAAACTTTGAGGAAAAAAAAAAATCAATATTTCTCTCTGTTTTTTTTTCTCTGTTGTTATTCCGCTCACATTCAGACTGAGCAGCCAGGCCTCAGCTAGCGAGGAGAGCAATAAATAAATATCGAAATAGATACATAAATAAATGAGAGCGCAGTGCGTTCTCCTGAGCTTTCCTGTTGTTCCTGCCTTATAAAAGCTGATAGGAGGTCGATAAGCATGCGGGAACCCAGAAAAGTAGAAGTGAAACAAAATATTATTTCGCCACATTGAACGTTGCGGTGTTGGATAATTAGAAAAAGCGAACAGCGGAAAAAGCCTGAAAGCTGTGATATGTGGTGCAACGGCTGTTTAAAGACAGCTGCTCTCTGTAGATGTGACATTAATGACATTGATTAACTCATGTGGTTGAAGCAAAACCAATCAAAGGAGATGCTAACAGGAAAACAACACCTGATTAAAACATCTTCACTGTTTTACCTATTTACATTGGCTTGACATGCAAGAGAAGCATAAGTGAGTTGAGATGCGTGTTCAATGCGATACATTTACTTTCTTTCTAGTAAATGCCTACCAGAGTTATTTACAGCAAACGCAGACTGCTTTTACATTGAACAAGTGGTTTACAGTTACTTTGAAAGCAACTGTATTGTTTTAATATCCAATCCAATCACCTGAATTACTTATTCAAAGGTTATTATTAAAATGTACAACAGTCTGACAAAAATAGTCCAAATGAAAAAACAATATATTTATTTCTCAAGACTGATGATTTGATGATGACATTAATAAATAAAAAACAAGCAAACTGACAAAAAACAACATCACTACGGTAAAACATTTTGAAATCTGTAAAAACACGCATTGGGGGTTTAGGGAAGGTTGGCCTTAATTCCAACCCTATGAATTTAGAAAGTGCAAGAATAAATTTACAAATATGTTGTAGCGGACATAGCGGCATGCATTTGTCCGCTTCTTAAAAGTAGGGCTTTGAACGACACAAGTTTTCCTGAAAATAGTAAACTATAGAATGGTAAGCCTACAGCAGTTCCTTGGGAAGAGCCCTGGACATTCTAAAAGTTCCAGAACTGGAACCCAACCACTAATTATTGCCTTAAGAGAAGGTTCTTTCCAGGAATCCTACAGCATCACATCCCCTTCCCAGCAGTGGGTCGCGCAACACTCCAGAACTGCACAGGGAAAAGTTTTAACAAAACAAAAACGATTGAATGGCGCACATGGTCACATGATTTAAAGTAAACTTTTGAGTACACATCATTTCCTCCGGTGGACCACACAAATGACTGAATTCGAACAATTCTATTAAAACCAGCCAAATAAAAATAACAAAAAAAACAAAGGTATCCATAGCCTAAACCATTTAATCCAAGAGGCATTTCATCACCAGCAGAATTTCTTCGAAAGTGCAATAACCTTTAAAGGAAAATTCATAATAATTGATTGATTTTTCAGAAAAAAAAATCCAAAAATACCCAGTGTTGAGGCACTCAACAATATTATGATAACAAAAAAAAGTTTTATAAAAGTATTATATGAAAATGCCCTTGACTGTACATACCAGCATTTTAAGAGCCTGGCCAGTCACAGTGCGCTAAAGACGCTGGTTTGGGTTGGCTTCAGTCCTGAGGTTTGGACCAGCTGATTTCCACTTCTGGCTAGTCGAGTGCTTACATTCAGGTCCAGACAGCCACCAGGGAAGAGGACGGCACGCCTTGCTGGACAAACGCTTCTAATGCTAAACACAGACAGGTCAGGCCCTTCTCTGAAGAGGCCGCAGAAACCCGGGGGAAGACAGACAGTATTTCTATCCAGACAGGTGCAACAGTTGTCTGATTTATTTCCTTTCCCTGTCCCTCGTGCTCAAGGGGAGGGTCCACCATTCTGGAATCAACCTGCCTCCTCCTCCCCTACTTCATCTAATCCACTTATGTTTCTGCACTTAGTTTTTTCCATACGTTGTAAATAAGAAAAATCATCAAAAATCGAGAGAGTATCCCAAGTAAATCAACAGTTAAATGCCAAGCTGTTTTACACAAGAGGAGAAATTGGCTTTATCATTACATCAGCATTAATATAATAGACAATATGGGATGGGCCATCTTTTTTGGAGGCTTTTCTTAGCAGGTTGTCCTCTGAGTAAGTATACTATCTTATATAATCCATGATGGTTACTCAGTAATGACCCAGACAAGCAGTCAGCATTTCTCAAAGCCCTGCTGTTGACACACCTGACTGTGCACAGGTAGGCTTCAGGAAATGATTGGCATGACCTTGAAGACTAATACTACGACAAACATATCATACTTGCAAATTGTATTGCTAAAGCAGAACACGAAAGTGAACACTTTCAGATAGGAGGCCAGTCGACGGCATACCATTGCCTTTATCGGCCGCTTTATACTTACATTTCAAAGATTATGAAACCATACTTGTTATTCTGTTATTCAGTATGGTATTTAGACTCATTCTAGTGCATTGTGACCCAAAGACCCTCAACCTCCACATATGAAATCGTTAAAAAGAGGAATATAAAAGACAGTGGCGAGCACTACGCTTCAGCCTAAGCGCAGCTTGTTTTCTTAAAAAGAAAGGTCTGTATGCCTGCGGGATACAGTAGGACTGAGGACTAATCACCTATAAACCTGCTGGCCATTAACATTAATCTGGTTAAAAGATATATGGAGTCTTCTTTAAGGTGTCAAAGTGTACCGGCTTTTCTCACGGCAGTGGCTGGAAATCCTCTGAAAACTAAACACATAAGAATGCGCAAAGGTATGTTCGTCCGGCCCTATCTAAAACTGGACTAACTTTGTTTTTAAATATCTTTGGGCAGAACCTAAAAGTACTCTGAGGTCCAAAAGTCTGTGTCCGCATAGAAAGTCTGTGATTCAAGATCTTATTTAAACCTGGAAATAAAATTTTAGAACAGACGTCATAACAAAAAATGAACAATAAATGTAGCAGATTCTTCCCTATTTAAATAATAGAAATTATTGCTTTCATTGATGCCCAAAAAGCTCTTTGGTTCATGCTTGAATATCTGATCATCTGGTTTTACACGAACATGCAGATAAAGTTCTACTGTTGTTAAAACCAAAGAAAAACAAGTACAGACACAAAAACACAACTTTTTGCTCAAAATATTAAGCTGATTATATAATTAGCATTAAATTAGAACAGAAATGTTAAACAGAAAAGGTCTCATGCTTCTGGGACCCCTCTGTATTAGCAGATACATTCGGACTAAAGAAACGCTATGCACACTCTACCACAACACTAATATAAACTGCAATGATGAGGCGTAAATACGATCAAACGCAAAAAAGAATTCCCCATACTTCACCATCCATTGACTAAATCCAATTTGTTAAGACCCCTCCACAACTCACTTACCCAGTCCAGCTCAATGGAAATTGAATTTCATAGATTGAACATCCCATTATCTCTTTCGGTCAGATCCTCATCTGAGTAAAGTATGGGTGAGGTGAGCGGCCCCGGAACAGAGGAGAGACGTGGCTCCTCGCAGTCCGCCGCCTTTAACAGGGTAAAAGCCCTAGATATTAGTCATAAGTGTTCTTTAAATTCATTAGCATCTTCACGCGCGGGCATCTGAAGTGTTGGTGGGAGATCACTGTAATAAGTTTAGCTTGCCGGTTCTGGTTCCTGTGCCGTCCTTGGTGTCACAGGGTAAGTGGCTGCCAGCGGCTCGGGGGTTGAGTGAAGGAAGTGACCAAGAAAGTCTTGCAGATGAGGGCTTAGGTTTGTACCTGGGCATTCAGAGCTGATCCGCTCCGAGGTAAGAACTCAGAGCCCTTCTTTATTCCACAACATAATCATGTTCAAGTTGTGCTTATGAACACATCTGGTATTTTCAATACACAGCATAGCAAAAGCACTCAGTTTTGGCCCATGATGTCTTTTATGAGTATGACAGCTACCTAGCATCCTGTGTGGCTCAACACAATGGACTGATCCAGCTATGACCTGCCTATGCTGGATGAGGGCACGACCTCATATGTACGTATAGGCTGCCTTGAGAATGATATCCCAACAGTGCTGTGTAATGACCCAAATTTACCGCTTAACACCAGTGGGCATAAACCCAAGCCTCTTATAGTCAAATGACTCAACCATTGGAATTCATTTGCCATTTACTGCAGGGGAAAATGTCTATAACTGCACAGCTACAACTATTATGGCACATCTTCACGGGAAAAGAGGTGTTAAACAGAAAGGCAACTAAATAAGTCAAATTATCGCTATACGCAATGGCGGTTGCTCTAAGAAAGCCTGACAGGAGCTAGGGCTAACCGACACATTTTTAGCAAGAGCCGAGTGGCTAATGAGAAAAGAGAATATTGTCTTCTCTTACTCTTCTCATTAAAAGCACTGAAGCTTCCTGGAGATTTAACTATCCACAAGAGCGCATGCAGACACCGCCAACACAAACTCTCACTGCAAACACCGGCGAAAACTACTGCTGACACTTCAATTGAAAAAACGTGAGTGAAAAATCACCTAAAGACCCTCGAAAGACAGAAAGCCTCTAGTCTCAAAGCAAAAGCTAGCTTTGAAAGGCATGCTCTAGTGATTAAAGTATACTTAATAATAGATCAGAACCTCAAGGCCGGGCTTTTCAACAGGTTCTTTAGTAGAAGCGGAGATGGTCTGACAAAAATGTGGTTCCCCAGACTCACCTGCCAGGGCTGACATCTGCTGGCTAGTTATCACCTGTAATGCATTTAGGCAGAGCGAAAACGCTGGCGGAAAAACCGTTCACTTCAGCCACTGCTCTTAGCTCACTGCTGCACCGACCGCAGGCTCATAAGCTTCTTCAGGCTTGTGTGCCAGAGAGGAGGGAGGCCAAACACAGCTCATGAAGATTTAATGAATGCTGAATTCCTTCATTTCCCTCGCACTGATTGGAGACGGAGATGTGGAACTTGTAGCACATCGCAGGATGGGTTTTATTTTTTGTGGAAAGCAAATATTAAGACTGTTTCAAATAATAGGAAACTTACTTACACTGCCTCATTTAGGCCAAATTTTAAGGCGGCACTGCATACATACTTCACAGAGACTGCAATCCCAGAATGTATTGTGTTGACTATTACCAAAAATAGAAATGCTCCATTTAATTAAAAGTGATTCTTTACCTAATATTTGTGTTTAGAGTGGACTGAGTAACCGCCTAAGTAGTTCACTAGGTTTTGAAAAAGGTCTTTCCTATGCTTTTTTAAAATAAATGTAACTTATGAATATTAAAAAAGTTATAGTTAAACAGTTATAGCATAAACAGCATGGATGCTTAAACGTAAATGGCAATTTAAAGCACAAAAGCAAGCACTTCTATATACTATGATATTCCACAATTATTAATACTACTATGGTCCCACAATAGTGCATGTACAAAAACACTGACATTTATGGCTACCTATGGTACATTCATTAATAAAAAGTGATGCAAGGACAATATACAAATTAACAGTTGTCAAGGCCTGTTCACACCAAGAAGAATAATTAAAGATAGGTGTATTAATAACTAAATTAGTGTTATATCGTGTTCTGCTTTAAATGCTGAAAATTTGTAACTCTTTTCTGAATTCTAATTGGATACCAATCTCTGATTAATCATTCATCACCTGAAAAAAAGCTATCTGAATGTCATTCCAATGCCACTGTTTCTCTGTCGTTATTATAGCTGAAATGTGAATTTCCATATTCCGACACAAAAAAAATTGCTAAAACTTCATATTTATTGTTATAATCCTTGATTTCACTTGACCACATATTTTTTGCTTTTAACAAAGAAATACACCCAAAATAGAATTGTTTGTGTGGTTAAGGCACATGCTAAAATACTAAAGTTGTTTAATTTAAATTTAACACAGTGGAAATGCATCAGGTAGCCACTCAAGCTGTTCTGATATCTACAACATCAAGAAAGTTGCCATGACTGCAAATACCTCATCAACAATATCACTTTTCATATGGTTCATGAGAAGACCTCATGTTTATTTCTGTGAATGTATCCTGTGGGCTCACAAGCATGGGTATTATTTTATTGGCACATCCTGTGTGTGTCTGTAGTATCCGCCAGAAAAGTAAATGAGCGTATTTGTGTGTGTTAGAGGCTACGTGTTCGTCAAAATAAGGGGCTATGAGGGTAAAGACCTAAGGGTTGTTTAAAAATCGTTGGTGCTATACTGATGCCTGATATGGCTAACCGCTTCATCGCTGCTGATGTATCAATCCCAGGCACTGGGCTTGGCACTGAACTTTTTTGCCAACCCACACACTCACACATATACAGAACACACACTCAACAAATTCTCACCTCTTTCTCATGATAGTGTAATGCAGCTCTTCCTGTTTGATGTCTGCATGATCTCCGCTGGCCCGCTCGCTGCCCTCACTGTCGTCACTGCTGAAAACGGAGGACAACTCCTTTTTGGGCACCCGTGTTGGCGGCAAGGGGATGGTGCGTTTCTCTGCCAGTCGCCCACGGTTCTGCAGGAGCACAGAGGGGACAGACAGACTGAGACACTGGGAACAGCCTTCTCTGATTTTACTGGCTTGAGCTTCGGTACAGAGAAATGGCTAATGTTCCCGATCCGTCACACACTGGTTGAGCTTTCAATTCTCTTTAGGCTGATAAAACACATTTTCAATGGATTACAGTCGTATTCATTATGTTTTTTGCATTTGCATTCATGTATTTTGATTCATAACAGGCTACTTTTCATGACATACATATACTTAAAGCATGTGAATTCATAATTTACCCAAGCAGATACGATTCAAATAACTACAGTACACCAGCCTCAAAATTCACATGACAATCTTAAATTAAGCCAAAATGATTCCAGAATATTATAAATCCCAGCAAATTATCATTCTAGCTTCTCCTGCTGTCATATGACCTATATAGATCGGCCTCACATACATTCAATGCAGCTGCATCTGAATCATGAATCTCATAAATGATGAATCATGAATCACAGGTCACAAATCATGAGAAAGTAATGACTGAACGAAGGAAATGCACAACATGCTGAACTCCAACAGCAAAACTCAGTCAAACAGAGCCGTGCAGAGGGAAAGACCATTGATCCACGAGACCAGTGATGGAGGATGGGTGAGTGAACGAGACGTGATAGTGATTCCTTCTCTTCCTCTTTCCCTCTATCCGCATCAGACATCTAAAGACAGCGAAGGATGAAGGGGATGAGAGGCCCTCAGGGTTTAGTGTGTGAAGCTGGGCGACCTTTAATGTGACCTGAAGGGGTCAGTGCAGATTTCTGTGCCTCTATCTCTATCCATGAGTGAACAGAGAGGGAGAGAGAGAGGATTTGAAGGGTAAAAGAGAGGAAGAGACAAAACATATTTTAAAAACAGTATGGAATAGAGGAGTGTGCTGTGTCGCCTCAAAATCATAAAATAAGAAAATGTATAACATTATTACCATGTGACCATGATTTTACTCAGTGCTGTGACTTGTGACTGGGGAAAGTGCTACATTGAAGTCTACAGTGCTTTATTGAAATCTAACGCAATTAGACTACATTTTATTTTAGGTATTAAATGAAACACTTCCCAAATTGGTAAACTACTATTATGAACCAGTAATATGAATATGACTACAAAATGATGAAACTCAACATTCATATGTGAATAATGTTAACCTATATAAATAATATGAATATTGTGTGCATTAATTTGTGCATCACTTTACTTCTTTTTGTACGTCTTTAAGGTTTACGTTCATGTGTAACCAGCTATTTAATTACATTTATTTCTTGGTATGCAGAACAGGCTATTTTTGTCTCATTGGATCCCCCATTTCTTTTTGTAAAAGTCTTACTTCTGTGGCTGTATCGTATAGATACTTTCTTTCAGCTCATACCAGAAAATTAAAAAGCAGTGCTGCTTACCCCGATCTCCCCTATAGGAGTGTTCAGAGATCCAGAGAAATGGATACAGCTTTGAAAAACTTCAACTGAAAAGTCTGTTTGTGTGAATGGGTGGTGTAAGTATGTGTGTGTGTGAGCATGCTTGCATCTCGGTCTCTGTCAAACTTTGCCGAGCCCTGCAGCTATCCTTCCTCCACACCCAAAGCTCGCACGCGCACATACACATATGCAGAGCATCCCACAGGAGCCGAGGCGTGAGTGGCAGGCCGGGGCAGGAGGTGGAGAGACTAGCCAAGAGGCAAACAGGTGCAGCCCCTCTGGATTCTCTCAAGTGGCATACATTAAAAGGAGGAGGGAAAAAAGCCGAAAAAGATGAAAACATCCCTGAGGATGGGCAGGCTGAACACACTTTTTTCCAGAGCGGCTGTCTTTTTTTTGGGTTGTTTTTTTTTTTTTGCCAAGGAAGCAGTTTTTTGTCTATACATCTCCTTTTTTTGGTTCAGTATGATTAAAGATTAGTCAAGTTTTAGTTTTGGGTATTTAGTTTAAGCACAGCATGAAGTAACACATTTATTTAAAAGTTATTTATACTGACACTAATCTTGTATAAACTGGAGTAAAATGATATCAACACACAACCGTGAACACACACTTCGTTTTTTGTGACATTATTTTCGTGCGGCAAGCACGTTCTGGCGCTGTTAAAAGCCACTGGAAGCCACGTATGAAGTGTGCCGGCTCTAGTGGTGATGCTTTAGCTGATAAAGTTAGCGTTGAAAGACGGCTGTTACCCACATGGCCTCAGCGGAGACAGGCCTCCACACATACACACACACTTCCCTGCCCCCATTCCCCCCTCCAACCCCCACCCTTCTCAACGTCCTCCCGGAAACCCCCCGTCCAGCCCCCTCGCTTTATTCGGCGTAACTGACGCAGAACCGGGGGCGGCTGCGCACTATTTCCGGTAACACTTCCGCACAGAGGGAGTCAGGGAGGGTGCTTCAAAACAAAAACATAAAAAACCTGGGCTTCGATTCCCGCCTACATGTACATAAACACACACAGATTCACACCCTCACACACACTCTGTCACTCAGGCATGGAAAAATATTGAATATGAATTTCCTCTAAGTAGCATTTCTATGAATAAGCCCACCCACACTTAATGTCTGCCCTTCAATGAGACGAGATATATATATATATATATACATTTGTACAAAACACACACACACACACACACACACACACACATAAATATAAAACCACACACGTAAACTCCAAGTGAGTAATCAGCTTGGTTGGGGTTCTGTCTTAAGTCCCATGAAACTCATGAGCTGAGACGCTTCGAAAGATGTTCTCACCATCTCCTCATAGAAAAGACCTCACAAGAGGGAGAAAGAAATCAGTAGAATTACAGCACAGTAAAGCTGCCCTTAGATAAGCCATAACAAGTCAAGAAAAAACCTGACAGAGAAGGACTGTATAAAAAAGACACACCGTGACCTCTGGTTGAAGATAAAGTATATATGTTACTGTTCAAAAGTTAAGGATCAGAAAGATTTTTTAAATACTTTTATTCAGAAAGGACATTTTAAAATTATCAAAAGTGACAGCTTTTGATTACAACAGTTTGCTATTTTAACAAACACATTCTTTTGAAGCTTTTTTTCATTATAATATAATATATAATTAATGTTTCTTGAGCAGCAAATCTGCATATCAGAATGATTTCTGCAAACTTGTGGTTTGATAAATCAAGCTTTGAACTGTTATTTTAAATTATACTAATATTAAAGTATTTTGTTGTTTACTGTATTTTTGTTCAAATAAAAGGACTTAATTAAAATCTTATGAATAAATCTCTGAATGGTAGTTTAGCTTCTTCCTAAAAAACTTACTGCAGTGAGTGCCATTGATTTTCATTCGTATGCATTTAAATGTGGGAGACAGGAAAAAGTTAGTGTGAATAAATTTTGTGTTCCATTTCATAAAAAAATGTAAAGTTTGGAGAGGTCTGGCTTGCAAATTCTTTATGACATGAAGATGCATGACAAAAAGACAATCTACTGTCAAAGCCACAGATTTATCTCCTGACTGAATTTAAGTGTTGATGGGAGCTTTCATGAATGGTATATTTATATAATTAGAATGTAATATTACTTTTTTGTGTAAATTAAAAACAGAAGCAAAGAGCTAACATCACATCTTGTTTGCATCCATTTTCACGTTCAAAGTCTAAATGTGCCCGTAATAATGCTCTACAGCCAATTGTAAAGTTACTGAATAATCTTTATAAATATTTTTTATTCCTTTCCCAACTTCAAGAACATTATTACTTTCCCAACTTCATGAACTCTAGAAGACACAGTCTCTTTCCAGTACACTAAATTTAATAGTTGGTCTCTAAGGTGATGAGCAGTGATATGGTGAACAGGTGTTTCACGTCAGAGCTGTTACCATATCGTGCATTTTAAACTAGAACGCTGTAGTGACTAATCAGCAAGTGGGACCGGATCTATCCGGTGCATAATCTGTGTATAATGTGTTTCAGTCGACTTCTGAGTTCTGAAGGCGTCCTTACATTTTTTATTGTTGGCTCAGACAGTAAGGATGATATGGAAAAGCAGAGAGACGTTTTCTTGGCGCTGTATCTTCTGAAAGGTGTGCTGGCCTTCTGCTAAGATACACACACACACACACACACACACACACACACACATTTGCGCACAGCAGTAGCAGCTCATGACATTCCTGCAGCTGTGGCGAGCTCCCCCAGCACTGTCCCCGGGGGACGAATGCCTAATGAGTCACGCGTCTGTCTGCTCTAACCTCTGTGTATGTGTGTGTGTGTGTGTGTGCGTGTGCGTGCGTGTGTGTGCGCCACAAACACGCTGAGCGTAAGTGTGGAGGCGGGACGCTGGGCAGACTTGGCACAAGCTGGGGGTGGGGGCCTGTACGTTGGTGTGGCAGGGCTTAATGTGCCTACTTAAATCTATTGGAAATGATAAATACTTTATGTGCCACAGATTTGCCACAGAGTTTAGTTATATCAACATGATGTGATCTAATCAACCTTTTTTCGTGTATCCAGCTGGCAAACAACTTCCTTTCACCAAACCTAATTATAAAAGCTATTCTAAAAACAAAACTGAACTGTTCTGTTTTGTTGCCAGTGCTGCAATAGTTATGGAAGTAAGTTATATGGTAAGTAAGAGAGAGCTGAAGGGCAGTGTGCTTCCCATCCGCACCCGGAACAACCCCCCTGACCCATAGGGTGAGCGGGCTGTGTCAGCCCAGTGAAGCGTTTCCCGGCGCGGGGAGGTCAGTGGCAGTCCAGCCATGCATGCCAAGATTTCTCTGCCTGCATTTGGATCCCCCCTCCCTTCAAAAAAGACAGCCACAGGAGACCTTTATGGATAGGTACTGACTCCAACACACTCCCAAGAGTCCAAAATATAGAAGCTGGAACTGAGAATGTATGAATAAAAAGTGGAAAAGTGAAATGTATAGGCCACATTTAACATAAAGTAAGCCAAAGTTTACAAATAAAGCTTACAGATATGTTTTATAGAAATATACTTCTTCTTTTTTTTAATCTTACATATTTATGCATTACTTTTCTAATATTTGGGGTTGATAAGATAAAAAAAAATCTGAATACAGTAAAAATACAACAAAAATAGCAATATTGTGAAATATCATTATGATTTAAAATAGTTTATCCCTGTGATAGTAATGCTGAAGACTGGAGTAATGGATGCTGTTGTCACATGATCATTTAGAAATCATACTAATGTGCTGATTTGGGTCTGTTGTTATTATTATCAGAAACATCTGTTGTTGTTATTATTATCAATATTATAAATAGTTTCCAGGCTTAATATTTCTGTGGAAATTGCGATACTTTTTTTCGCTAAATTCTTGGATTAATATGACAGAATAGAACACAGCGTATATTTAAAACCGAAATCATTGTAACAATATTAATATTGTAAACTGTTTTAAACTCAGTGCAGTGCAAAGTTAATTTTAAGCAATAACTAACTTGCATTTTAGACATTTGAGAAACTAAATAGGAAAACAAACCCAAAGCAGGATCAACTGAGCAGTAGAGACTGAAATTCTGTCTAGAAGGCAGCAAACATAAAAAGCTATATGTATATATATATATATATATATATATGTATATATATATATATATATATATATATATATATATATATATATATATATATATATATATATTAAAAGCTCTTTAACCAATCAGATCTGACGACGGTGTAAAAGGAGCTTATGTACACATTTTATTTAATTCTTATAAGATCCCTTTACATCGTCATCAAATCTGATTGGCTATAATATTTAGATAATTAAAATAAAATTCTAATATATATATAGGATACAATGGCATTGTAATTTTTGTGTGAAAATTCCAAAAGTCCAACTGTATCTGAACAGTTGAGAGAAGAAGTGGGTCAGCCGTATGTAAAAACTGACATTTGGGAGGAGTGCGTCCATATATAGCTGGCTTTGTAATGATCAGCTGTATGAGCTGATAGATAAGCCCTGTACCTTTCCCACCAACACCCACACAGACACACCCAGCTCAGATACACACACAAACACACACACATACACAGTTGTCCCTCTCCTGACTGTAAACCTTTCCTGCTCTGTTTTCCTGTAACCAAGTGCTCCAACTTCAGTGACAACATTTCCTGATTAATCTCCAAATGATCTGCAAGATATGTGGCAGTTTAGGATGCGCAAACACAAAATTAATTGAAACTAACGTCTCACCTGCTTACCACTGGGGAAAATACTGCACAAAATACAGCACAATCACCATTTGAAGCAAAAGCGGCTAATAAAATCAGCGGAAAAAGCCTGTTGTGAGTTTGGTGCGGTTTTCTAGTGGGCTCTAATTTGCTTTAATTCATGAATGCAACACACTGCAGAGACTGCCTGGCTGCTCGCTGCTGTCCTGAGGAGGGATCCTGCCGTTGCCATAGCAGCATGGCCTCGGCTCCATGTGAGGGATACAAACACACCGCTACACAAACCCTCGTACGGCGCACAGACACGCGCACACATCGAGTCTAACCCCCCACAGCGAAGGAGCTGTTGTGAGACTGTGTGGCGTCAGCCCCCATTCCTGCCCGTACCCAGCCCTCCAGCAACACTCTGCCAAATGAGCGTTGGTCTACGCTAACAAACCTCACCTAATACCACACGCTCCACAGCCAAAATATCGCTGTCTAATTACACTGCTGTTAAAGTAGTTCTAGTGAATTTGAATCGCACAGTCGACACCTTAATTACTTGCGTAAACAAGCCGTTTTAACCACGTCATTTCACAGAAGAGAGAACGATCTGAAATAAAAGTATGATATCTCATTATGGGGAAAATTCACAAAAAAAAAAAAAAAAATTACACTCGATTAGTTTTTACTCTCTCCAATGTTGTTCCTAACATCTATGACTTCAGGACTTCTGTGGAAGACATCAGAAATCATTCTGAGAAATGTCTTTAGCGTTTTTGGCCATACAGTGGAAGACAATGGTACACAAGCATTTTTTCAATGTTTTTCGTTTATGGTTCACAGAACAAAGTTTGGACTGACATGAGGGTGTAAACGTGAGTTAATTTTTGTGTAATGAAATCAAAATTGTATTTTTCATGTTATCGTTTATGTAATCATTTAGCCTGCGTCCATTGGTCAATCTCGTTAACAGTGTCAATATCACAAAAATAACTAATAAGCCTAATAGCCTAAATAATAACTCAATACTCCCATTCAGCACTGTATGAGGACCATCTTCACATGAGCATGCCCCTCTTACAGCATAAAGACTGAGCGAAATGAGTTCTCTTTTGATGCTGATTGCGCTTTAACAGCTTAAAATCACTTGTTTTTAAACTGTTATGGATAAAAATGCGCCAAGCGATATGTTTCCGCGACCACACAGCACAGCAACGTCACATGAGCATGATATAGAGATAGTCTAAAATATATTCGTTCCATACAAAACTCCCAAAAAAATCTATACACAAGTTTTGCAGAAAAGACAGTTATCCCTAAATAACAACTTAAATGTCATTCCTCTACAGAAATGTGCTATTTGGTCTCTTTTCACAACTACTGCAATGAAAGAGCCGCAAGATCTTCAAAACTGTCTTTGTATTCAACAGGCAAAAATAACAGCATGCACGTTTGGAAAGACATGAGGATGAGTAAATGATGACAGAATTTTCATTTTTGGAAGAACTATTCCATCCACGTCCAGTTTCCTCTTGCTTCCGAAGGCTGCGTACCAGCCGTGCAATGAATACATCAACAACTGCTGAGACTGTTCTCTTTGAAGGACCAACTCTAAAATGTTTAGACTGCGACATCACCATCTTCCATGTTTTTTAACCAGCCTCGTTCCCAACCCCCCAGTGACAACTCTTTCTTGACCCGGGACACAGCGGGGGGAAGCCCAGATTCGCAGAGATATTTACGAGACGGAGCGGAGTGTAATTTCCTGCCAGCCTCCGCTAGTTCCGCTGAAAAAACAGGAGAAAGGAAGCACATTTCTCTTGGGAGACAACAGCCAGGCCGACTGAATGACTCTGACTCTTAAAGCAACAACAACACAGGATCATTCATCTGTCCACAGAGAAACATGCAAAAAATAGTTCTATGTCGTCAAGCACGCTTAATTAGTACAAATCTACATATAATATATTAGCAGGCAGACAATTAACCACAACAGCTCAAAGGTCCACAGTCACATATCGCACCTAAGCTAGGTGTTATGATGAATTAACAACCTTCAAAAGAAAACTTTTCACCTCCAACATGGCAACAAACACGAAATTAGGTAACTGAGAAATTAGTGTAATGAACACGGCACACCAGCACAGCGCATGTTGCCATATTCATTTGCATGAAGCGTGACAGGACCTGTTGATTTATACATGTTCTTGTTTTTACATTTAATCTTGCAAGATCTGTGGATGCTAATTCATGAAAGCTACGCTCAAACAGAAGCAGAATACAAGAGTCGCATTCATACTTAATACATTAACAACATGCACAGTTCATTTATTGAAGTGACTGATACACACGAATCTGATTCTCCATTTCAGGACTTACAACCAAATTCAGAGTAACATCGGTTGACTTTTGAGTCAACCGAGAGCCCCCATTTCAGCATATCCAACTGTCAATTTCAAATACTAAAGAAGAAGCATTAAGTATATGGTTTATTCTTCACTCTTCCTGCAACTACTCCTCCAAACTAATCGTAATCAGTTTGTTGAAATAAAAACAGACATCAATAGCATAAGATATACGGTCCAGGTCAACCACTTTAGAAGTATTCAAACTGCTATTAGAAAACATGAACAAGTTCTTGACAAACTTTGTGGACAAAGTGTGTGTACATTAAGTGAGTGAACAAGTAATACCAAAGTGTTAATTATATTCTCAACATTTAATATTTCTTTCACACGGAAGCATTAACGTGTGAACATTTATATAGTGTGAAAGTGAGTGTTTTTAGAGAAAGTGTCCATGTTCCGTCAGTGTATATCTGGTTGTAGAGTTACAGGAGTCATTATGCCTGCTTTCTACTATCCCAACTATGGATCTGAAGTTCCCTTGAAAATAAATACTCTGTTTATTTGAGCAACATTGACCCCAACCAATGAGGTATGTTTGGGACATGGCTACCTGTATGGAAGACCAACGGTGGTGAAATGTTTAGGAAAGCTGCTTGCTGCACCAAACTGAAATTTGAGTCAATGAGTAATTATGCAATTCCATCTGGTACCACTAGTGGTGCTAAACTTGCAAATGTCACCTTCAAGAGAGAAACCAAAGGAAGGCCAAAGACAGAACATCAACAAAAAGCGGCAGCATGGAGGGGAATGAGTGGACACAACGCAAATTACCAGCTTTAACAACAAAAGAACAAACCCTGGAAATTACTCTAAAGTGGGTCACCAGATTTAAAAATAACTGGCCGCTCATAATCGCATATATGGCATTGGCATATATAAAAAAGTGCACATGAAGATCAAATACGACAATCGTCTCACCAAGTATTCAGATCAGAAATGCTGCAGATGATGTCACAACACTTAAAAGAAACTGTAACCGTTTCAAAGTAAACGTTCAAACTTCAAAAGAACTTTACATGTGATTTGAAATAATCAGATGGAAGATGGTTAAACCAATTAAAGCAAGACAATTTCAGTCAGGGTTTGATTCATCCGAACACTATCAGATGATACGGCACCACAGAACCCTTTCACTGTGGGAATGATAAGACAACAATCAGACAGAGCTAGTGACGAGTCTCCTCGACTTCATCTTCAAAATCAGCCTCCATGAGATTCTAACGCCCTCAGTGCGAGGTAATATAAGGGCCCCAAACAACTAAGCCATTAAGTTTTTATCTCCTCTGGCTCTGGCTCAGGCCCTCCTCAGTAGTTTACCTGCATCACTCAAACACCTCCAGCTTATCTGAAGCGCCTTCGCTTTGCGTGCCGCTGCCTCAGTAATCACCGGTAGCTACGTTCAGTAGCTCAGTAAGCTCCTTACGCCCTTCCCCTCCAGATTAACCGTTAGAGGCGGCAACAGACGCGCTCAGTTCAGATAAAAACACAGCACCTGTGTGGACAAATACTGCAGGCAGTCAACCGCTAGCCGCCTTGCTGCACACACACACACACACACATGCTCGCACACAATGCACAAAGTTGATTGTTCTAACAGAGGTGAGAGACATCAGAGAGCGAGAATAAAGAGATATGAAAGTCCATACATCAGCTATTAATATTACTGATTAACTTCAGGATATGATCACAATGTCACATATGGCCACTATGTCACAGCAAAAGAGCAAAATATTCAGCAAAAATGCCCTCTAGAGAGATGAATCTTTCAACTACTCCCAATTTCTTTCTGACCTTCACGGACACTGAACTAGTTTTGTCGTCTACATGATCGATGAAGCGTCCTGGAAAAGTGAAAATAAGGAGCGCGTGGCGCATTTCGCTCGAACATCTGCTACAGACAATCTGTGACCTTACATTGCAGCTCGGAGTCCAACAAACCAAAACAATCAATTCCAACCATTTCACATTTCCTTGTACTTGCTCTTTATTTACTTTCTGAGAAACAACCGTGACAGCGCTAACAGCAAGTCACTGTCCTTCTCAACATCTCTAATGCAATTCACAGAAAAATGCATCAAACCGTGTAATTCATCAGCAGTGCCGTGTCATCCTCTGCTTAACTTTTCACTGATTAAACTTCCTTACGCTTTACATGCAGGACAATTTCAACATACAACAACAACGCACACTTTGTCGCCGTTGACTTTTACTAAGTGGGAAAAAAGCAATGAAAGTGAGTGAGTAAGACACTAACATCTCCTTTTGTAAGATAGAAAGTTACACGGGTTTAGAACAACATGCGGCTAAATAAATAACACAGATTTCTCTCTTTTTTAAAAAAAAAAACAACTATCCATTTAAAGTGATACATAAAAGAACGCATTGATAATATGTTTAAAATGCACATTCAATTCAAAACAAGTAACACTGAGCGCACAAACAGCACACTTACCACAGGAGATGAAATTCTGCAGCCAGGGCAGTCACAGATTGGAGGATGTACTTGTAGGATTCCTTTGGACATAAGTGTCTTCAGACTTTTCCCTAAAAAATTCAAACACAGTCATTAGCCTTTCTGTAAATGTATATGCAGACATGGAGTAAAACCAGTCTAGCATTTAAACCCAGAATTCGTTTCCTAGCATCATGCTTTCAAGAGTCATTCAGAAATGAACCTGCATCTGATGACTCCAACCAAAATGTACCAAACGCATGCCTTCGGTGACTACTTTAACAGCTCCTGCATTCATCCACCCATCTGTCAAACTCATCCATGGGACAGTGTCACAGTGCAACAAAAAGTGTCTTAAAAGGACATTCGTTTTATTTATAGCAAGTGGCCATGAGTAATACCCAGAGAGCACATGCACGAAATTAGTCTTAACTGAAATGAACTGTTGGCCGAAAGAAGACTTGAAACCTCTGTAAATACACTCAAGTAAACTGTATAAAATTCTTTAGATAAGCTGGAAATATTACTCGTACAGTAACTTATCAAAATATGGCATTTTCCCACTTTAAATCTTCGTAAACACGAGCTGCTTCTTATGATAATCCTGATGTACTGCACTTATAAAACAACTCAATGCACACGTGCACATCACTACCTAAACATCATATTAACTAGAAATCGATTCGTAATATTGTGACCATTAATTAATAATAGAAGCCTAATGAAGGCAAAAACGTAAACTCAAAGGCAGTCTTAAAATGAGTAAAGTAACAATCAGTGACAGCATGGAGAGAGAGGTTTGTTGTGCTTATCAATCGTAACTGATAAATAAAGTCGAGTTCAAACTCTGAAAAGTCGCCAACTAAATAGAAACGACAAACTGCCGAAACGAACTAAATACAAATGTTATTACGATACAGTGAGGTGGGGAAACGAACCAAAACGATTTAGTAAGCATATATGTCTGCACCGAGTCACTACACATAATATAACACCACTTTCGGTGTTTTAGACCTCGTGAAAGTGCGCCGGTTGAAATCTTAGTAAACACAAGTTGCTTAATCCATAACCGCTTGATAATGTGCCACGGTGTCATAATCCTGCTCTACTCCACTTCATTACAAAACCAACTTCAGGTAGAAGTGAAATTCAGTCGGAAAAGTTTTCGGTCCAAGCAAAAACGGTTTTTTTTTTTACTTTACTATCTGTAACGTCCACGTGCGTAAAACCATTTTTCACCTCTTTCCCAACAGAGCCCATTCAAAGCCGCTTTACTTAAAGCACAGCGAGCTCTTCTCAGTGCCCTGAAAGTCGTTGCTCTTCAGCAACTCGTATTTGTTTTATCCTTAAAAAGAGCGGTTCCGTTCATTCGCGAACACGATTAAACGAGCCCTTATTTCAAAGGCGACATCCATCCGACTGCACGCGGCGCCGACTTACCTTTGTGCCTAATGCTCCGTTTCCAGTCTTTGGCTGTCTCTCTTCCACTCACGAACTGGAACTCGTTTGGGGTGAGCCACTCAGCCCGGTATTTGATGGAGGGCCCTTTGCTGCCCTGGCACAGTTTGTTAATGTACAGTAGCGCTTTGTTTTCCCCGCATTCCACTTCGATACAAGGCTCCCCGTTGTCGAAAAACGGCTGAAAGTCCGGGATAGACGAGAAGCTCTCCAGCATGAAGTCGTCTGAGTGGTGGTGAAGGTGCTGCTGATGCAGCGCGGCGTCGCGAAAGCCCAAGTACGCGCGCTGGTGATGGGCGAAAATGTGATCGTACGGCGGCGGATGAGGGGTCACCACGGGGATAGCGGTGGCATTTAAAGGGGCCAGGTATTCGGGTTGGTTGAAGGCGGCTAATGCCATGTCTTCTCCATCCAGTCTCTCCTTTTTGATGGCAGGCATGTTACCCGAAGCGCAGCGCCGGTAACGAGCGTTTAGCAGTTCGCGCGTCCCCAACTTGTGTCCCTCTTCGCGGAGTTCCAGGCGCACCGGTGTGTTTACGCACGACTCCCGCGTCGCTGGCTGACAGCAGAGCGCTTAAGTTCAGCCATTCACCACTTCACTCTTCTCCTCAGTGCGCTGCTCGCCTGACGGGTCTCCCCGCGCTCCTGCCCACCACATCTAATCGGACTAATGCCTGACATCTCCGCCAGATATTAACGCTGAGCGTGCTTTAATGATCGTTTATCCCGCGTTTCCTTTAAAATAATCACTATGGCAACTTCGCCGCGTTTATGCCCTCCGTCAACTCCGGCGCTAAGTTTATTTCTGTCCCGAAAGCAACGAGGACAGCGTACCGCTGGGATATTTTAACACATAATAAAGCGTGTGTATATGGAGTGTAGATCATGTAAAATTTCAGTAGTACGTGCACAGTGGGTAGTGAGCCAGATTGGCTCGGAACATTTTCATATCTGACGAGGATAGAAATAGTTATGCTATCTTTGTGCGCCTTTTCGATTGCAAATGATGCCTGGCGCTAATGGGACTTTGTTTTTTTCTCTCTCGCTCTCCCTCTCTCTCCCTCTCTCTCTCTCTCTCTCGCTCGTTCGTTCTTTAACCCCTAATACGTCGCTGAAGTCACGCTTTAGTTCACAGACCCAGACCAAACAAGATTTGCACTCTCCGCCGCTTCTCAAACTTGGCCCATTTAAACAGCGGAGGCAGCGCGAGCGCGAGCGAACTCGAGGGGGTCCGCGACGGACGAGGTTGCGTCACTGTTTCCAGTCACTGCGTGGAGTTCACAGGAACCGTTCGATTTGGGCTTTATTTTCCGTTCTCGTTCAGCTATGTGGTTGTTTTTATTCAGTTAAGGTCTTTTTTAATCAAAGGACACTATAAATGAAGATACAGATAAAGATAACGATGCTGCAAAATGTGACTATAAATATACAAGTTAGTACATTAGGCAGCGAAAGAATTACAAAAAAACGACTGTTGCATTAAGTTACCTGCAATGCAGTTTACGGTGAATAAATGTATAAATAAAATATTATTTTTGCAACACTTTATTTTTACGGTTACAACCATTAGTTGCTTATCAGCATGCATACTACTATAATATTAGCCATTTATTAGTGGGACATTAATGCCTTATTCTATATGACCCTATTCTATATCCTTAATCCTACCCAATACCTTAACAACTACCTTACTATTAATTTAATGTTACAGCAAACTAAGAATTCATTGAGGGGAAAAGTCGTAGTTACCTAGTGTTACTTATTTTAAAGCGTTACCATTCTTTTTAAAAAAAATACACACAATTGCAAATACTTGTTCATATTTCTGTTGCAAGTTGTATTTGGTTTACAATTTACTATTGTCTATTTACTGCATGTATTTCGGTGTTTGTTAGCTCACCTTGTGTTTGGTTTTATTTAAAAAAGCTGCAAGAAAAGTAAATTCTGATTCATTGGTTTGATATCATTTTGCTGGTAATGTCATTGTGGGGCCTTGTTGTAAAATAAAGGAGGCTGTGGTTGCCAGAATTTACAGTAAAATACATTCATAAGTTACAAAAGAAACAGTGTGGCTGCAAAATGTCATGTATGTAAACTAAATTGAGTGTCATTGAAAGCTACCGAATACGTTTTGCTACCGAATGCTAATAATCATTTTATATTTATAATGCAAATCCCGGTCTCTCAGACATACTAAAAACATTTTCATGTTATGCAATATATAGAAAAAGGGTAAAGCCTGCCGTTATTGTTGAACAACGTTGCAAAAGCAATTCTAAACTAATTTATTGTAACTGAATAAGATGAAACTGACTGTGCTTACATTCACCGCCATATCTGCATTTCAACCTTATCGACATAAGATGTAGTCTATAACCAAAGATGATCAGATGATTCTCTACCAGAGGTAATGTAGCTAATGGTTTCATCCTTAACTATCATTTTTACATGTGTTAAACTGACACAGACTTTTTTAAGACAAAGATGATCATAATTGTTAAATCACAGACGCTGTTGACTTAGTCTTAAAACTTTCTACGCATCATTTCAATCTAGAAATGAAAAACCGCCCCCGCAAAGGCATATCACAAGAAAACTGGAAACAACCTAAAGGTCGAAGGTTCTCAGAGACCTCAGGAGATCCCTGAAAGCCCAAGTGTGAGGATCCCCCGCGGGGATACCCTGCCCCGCACCCCTACTCGCTTCTACATTATAATCACTGGTGAGTCACGAGGGACTCTATTTATGAAGGAGGGGTTCCCCTAAATTTGCAGATGACAAAGTAGCGTTCAACCCACAGATTGGTTCAGGACGGCTTCCCCTGAACTTTCAGCCCCCACATTATCAGCAGTTCAGCAGAACAAGTCCTGTGGCATCCTCTTCTTGCTCATCGAAATGAAAGTGCCACCCACTCACACTGTGCATGAATTGGTTTCACATTTCACAACATGCATGTTGAAGAAACGTTTGGTTATCTAAAGTTTGGGTCACTTCTCTTTCGCGTGCTCTCAACTGCACAACCAAACTCAAAGCTGAATGAATGGATGAATAAATAAAAATAAACACATTCAATATATTGTCCTGGATCAAAGTCTATGCACAGAGTACGTAAACAATGCTTGAGGTTACGGCCTGACCTTTAGTTATTACTATCTAGCTATAACGCAGCAGGAGGGAGTTGTATTCATCCACTTGGGTTTAAAATGTTGGTAACGGAGTAATTCATTTTTTTAAAATTGATTGCATTCCTTCTAGCCGTCTTCAGCCGCTAAAGCTTTTAAAACTACAATCATTCTAAAATCTTTAAAATCGGTAAAATTATTGTTGGTATCAGAGTATAATTTTGATACTTTGCCAAATGATGTTCACATTACTAACAACATACTTACAGTAGACCAGTATTTTAGTAAGTATGAGTATTATAGGTTTGGCACTTTACCAAAAACCAAAATAAAAGTATGCACTTGCATATACCTAAACATGTTTACAGCTATTTATGGATTATGAATCGGGGCATCACTTTAAGTAAAAAAAAAAAAATATATATATATAGTATATATATATATATATATATATATATATATATATATATATATATATATATATATATATATGTATATCTGTATATATCTTGTATTATTACACAAATCTCTCTTTCAGTATAATGCATGTCAATAACTTTGTTTTCTCTGTATTCTCTCAGCGTAGGTCGCTGCCCACGGTGCTGTCGGACGTGAAGAACCCCCTTGCAGTCGTCCCCGCCTCCGCGCCGTTGTTGGCAGCGGCCCCGGAGTCATTGTGCGCCGCCGGCGGGGAGAGAGGTAATAAATAACCCGGGGAGAGGAGCGGAGACCGCCGGGCGGTGCACAGTCTGACCTGACAAATACTCACTGGAAAACCATCAGAGAGCGAGAGCCCACCCCTAATGCTTGGAGCCAGCCTTTCAGACATGAGCAGAAAAATATATAGGCCTGCCCATACTGGGAAAAAAACAGCGTCTCTCTCCCCCATCAACATTAAAATAGTGAAAATTGCAGCGACAGTGATTAAAAGTCTAATTGTCTAATTAAAAGCGTTTACAAATTAAAAAAAAAGAGCACGTTGGGGAGGAAAACATTGAATTATGTGAGTTTAAATGAGACTGAGACTGAATGCATGCAGTATTTGTCTTCTAGAAAGCAATTTGACTATTCCACATGGAAGAAGGAAGCCCACTCATGTATGCCGCCATGTTTACATCACATGACCAGCTGTGTCACGCTTTTGGCACAGCTGCAGTAAAATAAATATGCGAAATATATGCGAATACATTTATGAGACATAAACATAAAATGCCGCTAAGCTACAGCAGGTAATAAATACATGTCATACATCCATCCAAGTCAACAGGTTCAAAACAGCTGGTACTATTAAGACAAATAAGACAACAAAACCTTTATATTTGTACATTAATCATTTACATTTACATTTTATATTAAAATATCATTATCAGGGTTTTTATAGTTAACAGAATACTTTAAATAGAATTGGTACATAACATTAAAATGCATTAACTGAAATAATGTCTTAAAAATATTTATTTCAGCTACAACGATTCTCATACATGTACTAAAATAACAAGCTGAAATAAACTGTATAAACATAAAAAAACAAAAAGTGCTAAAAACAGGGAAAGACAATTTCTAAAACTTTAAATTAGAATTAAAATTGAAAATCAAAATATAAATATATAAAGAATATATATATATATATATATATATATATATATATATATATATATATATATATATATATATATATATGAGTATGTTATTATTCCACCTATACTGCTGTAGCCACACCTCAAGACATCGATCAGATGATATTTTTCAAGGTATTTGTCTAGTTTTTGTACTTAAAATGCTATTGTGAGTAGGATTGTTTCTTCCGCATCTCATCCAGTGCATCTGTTGTTAATTCCAAAACGTAATTCTAGACCTAGTAATGGAAGATTAAGCAGTGATAGCAGACTAATGCAGTTAATAACTAAATTATGAGTGTGTGTGTGTGTGAGAGAGAGAGTGAGCATCCTTAAAGTCATAGAACCAATATTGTTTTGGTTTTAGGACAACCCTAATGAAAGGTTTTGACCCCTTCAAATATAGTTGTAACACCTATGCAACAATAGAATCCATTTGGCGAAAGTGATATAGAACTTTAACGTGGTCAAAGATCTGTCTGGAACTACGTTAGGCATGCAGGTCCCTGAAAACCTTGCAGACCATAGAACGTTCATCAGCCAATCAGATTCAAGCATTCATAGTATATATATATATATATATATATATATATATATATATATATATATATATATATATATATATATATATATATATATATATATATATAGCATTTCAATGATACTAAAACAACACTGGAATTATAAAAATACTAAATAAAGTTTATGTCTCTCAAAATAAAATCTAGAATGTAGGCTGATGCTTTTCCTTCATATGCATTTTCTACAGGTTCTCATAATAGAAAGCTTCTATTGGATTTTAAATGGACTCTCCAGAGGGACTTTGGAGATCACAGTTGCCAGCTCATGCAGCCCCGGTAAAGTGATGCTGTAATGTAAACCCGAGCTGCCTCTTCAGGTTTGTGCTGAACTGTCGGGCGCCTCCGCTGCCTCTGGAGACGAGGCCACGAGTAGTTCAGATCCCAACCGCAGCCCGGATGCACACATGGGATTTATTTCCTAGCTGGACGGGTGGGTGGCCCGGGAGGATACTGATTTTAGCCCAGTGTCTGAAGCTGTCAACGCCATTAAAAGCAACCGAACCATACCCTTGCCTTCCCTAAACACTTAACTTCACCGCCCTTAATGGACAACGTAAATGCGCACTACATATTACCATTCAAAAGTTTGAGATTGCCAAGTATTTTAAATGTTTTTAAAAGAAGTCTGTTATTTGCCAAGGCTGCAATTATTAGATTTTAAAGCAGTGATTATAACTATAGTTTAAAATGTCATTTATTCCTGATTTAAAGCTGAATTTTTCAGTGCCACATGATCTGACATCATGTTCTGTACCTCTGACTTATATAAACGGTAAATAATGTCAAGAAATTGATTCCAAAGCTAGCAGGTCTATTTATCCAAAATAGGCAAACGTACATCCTGATCATGATAACCATGCTGTTAAAAAAAGAAAAAAAAATTGCATTATTGACAACAGTGTCATACGACATATGTGCCTAGCTGTGAAAGCAACATAAATTATTCCTGATCTGCAATCTGCAATCCATTTCATCCATGATATTCAAGTCCAACGATATGTTCAAGATATCAAAGAAAGGCAAGAAGTTTGCCCTTCACAAAATTGTATCTATGGGCCACAACAATAGCTGAAATATGCAGGATTAATCTGAGATAATAGTGGAATAACAGATGTCTGCTGTTAAGGGTGTCAAAAAAGCATGGCTTTCAAGGCATGAAAAATGTATTTGAAAACATATACACATAATCCTGGAACATTAGATATATTATTATTTAAAACTAGTATTATCTCAGATTTATACGCTCAGAACTTCTGAATAAAATCTGAATAAACTTCAAATAAGGCAATTATCGTGTCGATAAATGTATTATTTTACTAGCACATATCAGCTTGGCCTATCTGTATGCTACGGGAAGAGTTAAACCTGCAAAGAGTAGTTCCTGATCTCTCAAGCCATATTGATTTTTCCCTCCGTGATCTGAAACCAGCAATCAGCATTGTGGTTTGAAATAGCCCTGAAACAAGAGCCAAGACGTCAATGAGTCGCCGACACGTTTCAATTAGCGTGCCGCCCAGGCCGATGTGTCCCCCGGGGCACATTGGCTCCGCAGGCTGGTCACGGCAGTAGAGATGTTCCATAGAGGTACGTGATTTAGAGAAATATCAAAAAGGGCAATGCATGTAAATCTGTGCATAAACTCATAATGTGTGTGAGAAAATGCCACACAGACGACAGTGAGGTAATTCGGTTTCTAGTCAACTCAATCATTTCTCCTTCTTTAATTAAATTGCTAAAGAGGGTAATGGAGTAAAAGCAGACGCCACAATACAGACTCACAAGGTCTGCAGAGTCTCGACATAAGGTCTATCACACATTAATAACTGCATATCAGTCATATTCATTCAATGCTCAATGTGTTAAAGCATCTGCTCAAACTACCAAGAGATGCACAATATAACAGTTCAATGTCAGTTAACAGTCGATATTAGAGTTTCTTATATTTTATTGTTTCTTATTATCAGTCAGTATTGAATTTTTCAGCAGATACCCACTGTTTTACATTAACTTTATGGCGGATGCTTCACCCAGAAATTTACATTTTGTCATTAATCACCCCCAGCAGAATACAATTTAAGATATTTTGCATGAAAACTGGGAGGCTTGTCAATGTCCCATTGAAGCACATCATTAGAATACTCAATCTTCCATCAGTGGTTCAACCGTAATATTATAAAGCTACAACAATTTGTATTTGGCACCGCAATGTCACTTTAGTGCCATTTTGGAGTTCTGTGTTAAGGCTCATACACACCGAGACGAATATTGTGCGCTATTATCAACGACGTTTAACACTTTGTGAGCAAACAAAGGGCGCCAATGTGAGAGTGCACACTCAAGCTTAAAAAGTGAAGCATAAAAGCGTAATTAAAAAACCCATCTCGGTGTAGTTTTTTGGTTTGATGCGCCACGTTAAAAACTGGTCGAACAATGATGTTTTGTTCACCTGCCTGGAGCTGCTGAAGCGGCTTGGTGGCGCTCAAGTGTATGTATGTAAGTAATAAGAATATGCACCGCGGCAAGATGAATATAGAGCTGCTAGTCTCGCTGGTTTCTGAAAATAAAGAGGATATTGCTGAATATTTAAAGCTGCGGTTTGGCTTGTGGTGACGTTACTGTGCCGAATAATCGAATAAAGTTGTTATTTTTGTTTTCTTTCCATACAAAACGTATTTGTGTCGCTTCATAATGTTACAGTTGAACCACTGATGGCAGGTGGAGTATTCTGATGATGTCTTTCATACTACCTTGACAGTGTTCATTACTTGGCAGTGAACGGGACAGTCACGAGCCTCCCAGTTTTATCCAAAAATTGGGTTCTGAAGACAAGCGAAGCTTTTACGGGTTTGGGACGACGTGGTGCTAAGTGATTAAAGACAAAATGTTCATTTTAGGGTGGAGTAACCCTTCAACCTAATTCAAGACTTTTAGCCAAGTTCGGTTCTAGATAGTGTGTGTTTTGAGTGTGTAAGCACAACATCCCTAAAGTCAGCTGTTTTTCTGACCTTCAGCCGCTGTGCTTCGCTCCGACAGTTCTCATCAGCAACACTACACTGCACACTCTGAAGCCCTGTGGAAGTAGACTAAAGCGGTTGAGAGAGAGAGAGAGAAGTGGGGGTTGACGTCCCCCAGATCCCTCCTCATCTGCCCTTAGAGGTCCTAAGAACCCCTCCAGTTCTCCTCTCGCTCTTCAGCAGCTCTGCCTCACTTCCACCGCAGGCCACCCCCACCCCAGAACCCGATCGATAGAGCTCTTCTGCTTTCATCGGACCAGCACTGTGGAGAAGTTGCACTTCCTGAAGAATCACCAATCCAGCCTTGAGTGAGCTGGGTTCGGCTCTCTCACTGACAGACTGACTGCCCGCCAGACTTCACTCATTAGTGGCAGTCTGCTCTTTTGGCTGCTTTAATAGATGCAGAGAGTGAATGACACAGAATGAGGAAATGTTGCTGATCTGTACTTGGGTTTGTCTGCGTGAACAGCACAGCCTTTGTTAGAGAATCTGCACTAAAAACTGAGAGAGGAACAATATTCAGTACTGCAGATATTACAGATTTTACATTATCGGTATCAATGAGTATTAAATATTTAATTCTGGGTTTACATTTTTTATTGTGTTTTCATTTACTTTTTACATTTTGATTATCTTTGTTGTCAAAATGCTTAATCATTTAAAAGATAATTTATAAACAACTAAATTTTTAGTAAACATGGCAATGAATGTGTTTTTAAAGTGTACATGTAGACTAATGTCATTTTTAGTTCATCTTAAAATAAATACATATTTTTTCATACTGTACATGATAATGTAGCAATGCCTAAATGTGTTTGTGGTTTTTAAAAATACGTGCATGTATATTTTTATTTTTAAATATCAACAATTTGTTGTTTATTAGGTACAGCGTATTATAATAACTTATCATTTATCATAATCTTCCAAAATTCTGGATAATCTTATTCACCTTACAACATATAAAAGGCATCTCTTCATTCTTTGGGATGCTCATCTCATTTCTACATATCTTAATCGCTTCTAAAGCCCTTGTTCAGGTGATACCTGATCCAGCTGTACAGTTTTCACAATCTTTAGCCAAAGTAAGAAAAACCAGGTGTCCGTAGCTCAAAGTTCACTGAAATCTATTTTGTTGATTTAAGATGACAAGGAAGCAATATATCGGAAAAGAAGAGGCAGTTTGGCAAGTTAGTTAACGGATCCTTCCAGGAAGAAATTCTTTTGAATATTTACCATTTAACTTGATTTTGGAAGATGATCCAAAGCCTTTGTAACTATAAATTCAAAGAGCCTCTCTTTCTCCCGTCTGCAAATAGGCAAACATTAGCACTCTTGAATTAACCTTTAAGGATTCCCATAATTTTATCTGGAGTAAATCTGTCCAGTGACAAATTACTCGGGTTACGCTTTAAATGTTTAGTTTCCAGCGTTAGTCGCAACCCAATCCGTTTCCCACAACAGCCAAAACGGGACAATCAAAATGTTGTCCAAACAGACTTTTAATCTGTTCAGGCTGAACCACAGCACTGCATTTTATTGGAGGCCTGAATCACAGCCTTTTCTGGAAACCGTTGAGGCGCCGGCAAACATGTACGCAGTTTCCACTCTTCACGTGACGTTTGAGACAGACTGACCGCGGGAGAGCACGGCAGGATCCGGTGGCAGCTGCCAAGCCGTGGGGACAAATTTGAACTCTGCAAACACAGTCATGTCAGCGGCAGCCCGGCTCAGCTACACTCGCCCTGAAATGGCACCCGTTCACATATTTAGACGACGTCTGAGCCTCTGACTCACCCTGAAACACAGAGGAGGAAGCACCGACAAAACGAGAGACGAGTGTCTCTTTCCAGACAATCAAAAATAGGTACAGCTTGTACCAGACTGATTATAACCAAATGGTGAATTAAGAGAGGGTAGCACTTCGCGGGCTGCTTTCAATCCTGTGTCTCCACAATAACATGATCTACAGTATTTATGAGCCATGAAAATGGCCAAACCTCATAAATATGTAATGAGGTTGTTTACTGGATGGCTGTTGAATTGGGAATGGGACTATTGTGCGGGCGTCTCATGAAAGGAAGCGTTTATGAATGAATTGTAACAGGGAATGTACACGACCAACCATTTGGAGCAATGACTTTTGTTTGGGTCAATGACATATCGCATAATTTTTGGTCCCAATAATACATTTAAAATGCAGTTCATGCAGGAAATGGTATCACAGAAAAGACCTTTGCAGATCCTCAAGACTGTGTCCCAAGGTCAATAAAGCTGCACTCACACTAGACTTTGGCGACCCAAAATTCTATCCACCAGCATTACCAAGCTTGGAAGAGCCAGGATACATTTTTAAAAAAACTCAGACTGTGAATCTGAAAGAAGTTATATACAAGTCATATACACCTAGAATGGCGTAATTTTCATTTTTAGGCGAACATTTTCTTTAAGGCCATTACCCATGTAATTTTTAAACGTCTTAAGTAGGGCTGTCAGTTTGTCATGTTAATTCAATAATTAGCACAAATAATAATTAAATAACACGATTAAAACATTTTAACGCAGATGACCCTTAGCAAAACCCAGCTGCTTACTTCTTGTATAAAACTAAATCGCACCTCTCAAATTTTGTAACAAATTGAAACACTTAATAACGTTTTGTGGTTATTCAATTTGTTGTGACAGATCACTGTATTGCCTCAGTTCAAGCAGCAAGTGAACCATGTGTTATATTTTAGATAAGCTATAAAATTGTCTGTCCTAATTAGAGTATCATTAAATTAAAACAAATCGTGATAGTTCACCGAAATATTGTGACCTTCGTATCTTTCAAACTTGTATCACATACTCTCTTTAAGAAACATATACGAAAAACAAGAATCAGTGTAAGCTGATTTGATTACCAATGACATTCATTGCAAAAGGTTAAAATATGATGATATGTTTCTTCGTTTATGTTCCATTAATGTGTAGCCTATACATTTATGTGAAATGAATTTTATGTTGAATCAAAAATTTTCACACCCAACATCAATTAGTGACTATTTTGATTCATTTACCGCCACATCATACAATTATAACAAAAATTTTAATCGACAGCCCTATAGTCTTAAGTGTAAACTTTTCCTGTAAATAGTATAAAAGTTTTTCCCATTAACTAGATCAGCAGGATATACTGACTGAGTGAGAAACCAGAGAACCACATCATGTTAGCATTCCCGTAAGTTAGCATTGTTGTGAGTAAATGTGGAAAGATGGAGTGTGAATTAAGGACACTAATATTCCCTGTGGTCTCTGGCGGGGGGTGAGGCGGAGGAATGCTCGGCGGAGCAATCCCGCTTGGCAGGTAGATGAACTGCAGATCATACGGGCCGGCAAGTGGTGATTAATGGGAGCGGGAAGGCGCTGGAAAGAAAACAACGCTATAAATCAACGTCGCGACGATGGTAATTGTAATTGAAATGAATTTGTCTGCCCGGAGCCAGCCATTGCAATTGATATTGACCAAAGCCCTGGTGGTCCATAGAAAATGAAATTGAGAAAATGTATTCAGAGTATCCACTGTAAGGTCTATACATCACTGTATGACACAATCATCTCACTGTGGGCCAATGAGAAGATGGAGCAAGCCAAGCCCAGCGTGGGTGTCAGATGCTAATGAGCTTTCATACGCTCAAAGGTGGCTAATACCGTAGATTTATGGGGAAAAGAGCCACATTAAGATAATCTTAAAGGTGGCGTCAATGAAAATTATATTTAGAAAGGTATTAGCGTAAAAGAATGATAAGTACAAACAAAAGCTATTATACTGCAGGCATAAACTGAAATGTAAATGTATTACCAAACAAAACATTCAAATGCTTCACTGCGTGAGGCATCATTATCAGCCTCGGCTTAGAATAAGTATATTATGCTCATTATGCATTTATTTAATTGAAAATACAGTCAAATTATTTATGGTAGATAACTTTTCGATTTGAAGACATATTCTTCTTCCAAAGCTGAATTTTCAACAGCTGTTCGAAAGGCTCCAGTCTTTAGCGTCACAAAAAATCTTTAAAAAGAATTATCAATGTTGAAAATAATTGAATTTAGTCATATTTTGTAAATATTCGCATTATTTGAAATAAAAATCTTTTGCAACATTGTAAATGTCTGTACTGTCACGGTTTATCAATTTGTTGCGTATCATTAAATACTTTTTGTTCATTTTTGAAAAGTTAAAATCGTGAAACCTTGCTGATTTCTACATACTTTCTACACATTTCAAGTAGCGAAACTCTAAACTGACGAATCATGTGTAAATGAAACCATTCTCCTTAACTATGATTGAACTTAAACACAGATCATTTGGTATCCTGCAGGAGGCTTCGCAGCCAAACTTTATTGGCTTCTGGTTGGTTTGCTTTAGTAGCACATAACACTGTATATTATATTATACTGTAATTCGAACAGAGCCAGTGGCGATTCAGATCCCTGGTCTAAGGAGAGGCTCAGAGGAATATCTCGGCTGGAGGGGCCCGTACAGGAGGAACACAATGCGGGATCGACTACCATCTAATGGTACCGCTTTACAACCCTGACGCTACATTACCACAAAGTCTGTATTGTTTCGGTTTTGCGATCTCGCCCTTTTGTTTAGCAGAATTATGAGCAAGCAAAGTGCATTATGCAGGGTCGCTCAGTCTCCAACGTAAACCTCAGACTAATAGTTCCGGGAGGTTTTCGCGTGCACTTTCTGCACAGATATAGGAGAAATCTATATTTCATAAGTGTGCTGTGTAGCTACAGCACCCAATTATCAGCAGATAAGATGGAGGGAAGCCCCGGAGCGTCAAGCCAGATATTTAGACCAAGGGAAGCAGGCTTGCAGGGACCAAAACCCCAGGGGCACTACAGGCTCACCCGAGCTTTTTTCCCCCGCTTTTCTTTCTTTCGACTGCCTCCCTCCATCCTTCCTTCACCTACGGGGTTCAATTAGCAGTGACAGCAGCTCGCACCACGAGCCTGTAGCAGGAGTCTAAATCAGCAGACCTACTGCAGACACGCAAACATGACAAAACACTCATCCGCTCACATCATTGGCGCTCGGTCCTGTCAAATGTCCCTGAACTGACAAAAACCAAAAAAAACTAACCTTTTTTGGCTTAGCACCATATCGTGCAGCTTTACCCACACAAACATGTATTTGTAAACTGACCTCGACCAACAAAGACGGTTTTGCGCCATCCATGTAATGGATCCAGCTTCAACACACGGTAAGGTCACTTACAGGTCAAGCATAGCTCATGGTAGGCAGATGAATATCGATCTAGAGGGACCGGGGACTGTTCACAGGGCAGGCGGCCCACAGATCAGCCTTGGGCAGAGGAAATGGAGGTCATGGGCTAGAGAGAGCACAGTTCAAACACAGTGAACTTTTAACACCTCAAGAAACTCTATAGGGTTAGCCACTCGCTGACCAAAATTATACTATACACTAACTTGTACACAGTAAAGCTGCACACACCGCCCACAATCATTCACTCAATGCACAAATGTCAGTGTAATTATTTACAGTAGAGGGTCTTTAGGAGTCTTTAGGAATACCCTCAAAAGGAAAAAAATCATGGTTTTAGAAATGGTTTTTAATAATAATAATAATAATAATAATAATAATAATAATAATAATAATAATAATAAATACAAATATTGTTATTACCATATTAAACCCCAAGATGCAAAATAGTTACTGTTATTGCTTGTTTGTTTATGATATTTATTTATATGTAATCAAACCATAGTCTACATAGTATATACCATATTAAAAAAATTATACAAATGCCTTATTCTATATTCCATTGTTAAAGAATTTTAAATATAAAAACAAATACATAAACCATATTCTATACCAAAATATTAAATAGCTGTATTATTGGCCTTAACGTATATAAATAAGCAAACATAACATAACATACAAAACATATTCTAAATTCCATTGTTAAAGATTATATAAAAGTTTCTAGTAAATAGCGTACTACTTAAAACCCCCATGAAATCATGTTTTTTTTTTCTGTCTTGACAATTTCAAACTGAAATAGGAAGCGAGAGCAACACATAAACATCCCTTTATAATATCAAACAAGCTATTTATACCCCAACCATGAAGGCAGTATTAGGTGCATAACACTTTTTGATTCATGGGGTTACAAATCTAGCACCTATACGTTCTTGTGGGAAACTATGGTGACTGTGGTGAGATTAGCATAATTATAGATTTTAAAGCAATACTATATTAAAAATTTCTTGAGATGCTTCGAGTCTAAAGTAGGGTATCACGTATACGTTCCCTAAACATGTAATCAGTGCTGTGCCGAAATGCAAAGCTTCCTGGTGGCCTGAATTCTGGGAAACTGCATTGCAGGACATTAGAGAAGCTAAGGGAGGTTGGCAGCATGGAGAGGCTGAAACCAAGGACACAGTTGGCAGCATGCCTGCGCTGGGCTGTGTGTTCAGTCAGGCGGAGTGGAGGCAGGCCATGCCTTGGGGCATTGAGAAGAGGCCAATTCACTGCTCGACTAGCCAGGCCCACAGAGACAGAAAGCGATAGAGAAATTAAAACTTGAAGAAAACGTAGAAACGTCCAAAAATGAAGGAAGGGGCGAAATAGCAAATGCTGAGCATCTTTAAAAAAAAAAAAAAAAAACGAGCGGGGGAGGGGCACACTATAAACCTTATCAGCATGTCATGAATATTAATCAGGACGCAGAAGAATTCATAGGTGCTAGATATTTCAGCGTACATGATTACACAAACGCTATATCTCCTAATGAATATTCATGAGGCAGGCTAATAAGGTTTATGATTCTTTTAAAGTGTAAATACAACAGGTAGGACGAAGCTTTGCTAACATTTAGTTTCTCCAGACTTTCCACTCTCTCACAGAAGCACTTATTAAATATAATGATTAATGCTTGAAAAGTTGAGGGGACGAACTTGTACAAGTATGTGTTTAATGATTGCTATGTCCCTGTTAAAAAATAATAAATCATGTCTGGTGTATTTCTCCTGCTGTCCTCTCTCACCTTCTCCTGCCTGGTGTGTCTACAAATTATACAAGTAAATAATTAAAATCAAGTGTCAGGTGCTTGGTGTCAGGAGCACCCCCCCACCCCCAAGTTCCCTCGTTTCCAAGGCAACAAAGTTAAGGTACTTTAATAGCCTGTTCCTGGATTGGTTCTTTCTTACCCCATCTTGCTTTATCGCTCTTCGACTAGATGTGGTGGTGACTGTCATCTTCTAGCGATCAATCAGCACCCAAACAAGCAGGGTCTTTGATGCTTGCAGAGAAAAAAGAAAGAGAGAACGAGAGAGAAGAGGAAAGAAAAGTTTCCTTTTGACGAGCATGTTCCATTGTGAGAATCCCCAGCAGCCTCTGACATCTGGTTCCAGTTAGCACCATGACGCGTTTCCTGCCCGCCTGGGCCACGGTTCTCGAGTCAAACGCCACACTGAAGACTGCAGAGAAAAACACACACACACACACACAAAGTTACTCCAATATTATCTGCATGTGTGGTTATGTGTCCTGAACCACCTGTAAAGATACTTGTTCATTCCCAAATCATAATTTTTATAAATATTAAAATATACAAACTAAATATTTCTTTTAAAAAAGCCAATTATATAACTTTATTGTAATAAATAAATGAAAACTTTTAGCAACAATAAATAAATAAATTCTAGGAATAAATAAAAAAGAATTTAAAAAATAAATAAATCACATGAATGAATGAATGAATAAATAAATTAAATAAATAAATAAAACATTTGCAGCAACAAACTAATAAATAAATAATAAGAATAAATGAATGAATGAAGGAATGAATAAATAAATAAACTAATAAACTCCTAGATATAAATAAAACATTTGCACAACAAATAATCAAATTTAATCCTAGGATTAAATAATAAAAATGGCAACAATAACTAAATAAATAAATCTTATGAATGAATGAATGAATGAATGAATGAATGAACAATTAAATTAATTCTAGAAAAAAATTGACAATTAATAAATAAATTGTAGGAATAAATAAAAAAATTGCAACAATAAATAAATCCTAAAAATAAATACATTAATAAAATTCTTGTTCCTGTCTTGAGAATAACTAACTCAATAAATAAATAAATAAATACTCAATCAATCTTGTTGACTGTCTTGGGAATAAACAAGAACTATGAAAAACAAAGAAAGAAACAATGAAACAGAAAAGAACAACTGGGCAACTAATAAATAAATATTATATTTAGTGCATATTAATAAGTTGTATTTTAATACGTGAGCATGAAGGCACTTTTCTTTATCCCTGTTCATATCTGCTCATACATTCGTAACTGCGTTTGCACCGTGGATGTTGCAACTACAGTTGTCATCATTGAGCAATCAGGCTTCTGAGCAAAGAGGTACTCGAGTGATAAGCAATGGAAAAGTGTGACCCTCGAGAACGTGGGGCATGGAATGCAAAATGTGCACCGCACCTACACACGCTCCGGAGGGAAACCCTACAGTCTGTGGGTGCGTTTTCAGACACACAAACACGCATACATACACACACGTACATACAAACATGCCCCATGACTGGGGCTTGTGGGTAACGAAAGTGAGAATGAGGAGGAGCGATGAGCGTAAAAGTGAAAATGTCAGGAGTATAGATATAGAACACGAGCCGACCACAGAAGGGCTTGCCTGCGTCGGTGGCGATGCTAAACACCCCCGCGTTTGCGCTGCGCTCGCCTTTGATCGCTCAGGAGCCAGTTTGTCTGCCCCATAGCTCAATGAGGCCTGCTGCCGAAGCGAGGACTCGTTTTATCACACAACCAGAGATCTTCATCGGTGCATGGAAAATCAGGTTGCAACCCACACCTACATCGTAAAAGGACAAAACAAAGAATACAAATACTCAGAAATGACTCAATGGCTACACAGACCACTTTCACACTGTATGAGCCTCCCACAGAGCCACACGATTTCCACAATCAATATATGTTTTTTTTTGTTTTACTTGCCATAGACTGCTATTCATCAGGCGCCCCGTGGGCTGCGTATGACCCTCAAACCTTATTCTGTGGCCCGTGTGATGTTGTCATCAACATGGCAACCAGAAACTGCAAAAACACACACATCGTCCTACTATACTAATAAGATGCATGGTGGAATTAAATCTTCAGCAGTAGAGATTCTGATATGCTGTTTGTACTATTGGATATCGTCTGGATTTCAAAATTGTACTAAATGTAGTATATTGTTAAATGGAATAATAATAAAGATATTTTACAATGAAATGCATTATACACTGATATAATAAAACAGGGCTGCAATAATGACCAACAATATCTGAATTATACAATCTAGTAGTTTTTATCTGGCTTAATGTATACACGTGTGTCACACACCAGCGGACTGATCTCAAGAGCGAGTGAGCTATAATCCAAACTGAGTAGCGCTAGTATTGTAGCGCTGTGTTCAATGCACACAGATTAAGACAATGTTTTGTGACGGCAAGTTTTTATTTTTAGCATGGCAGAGTTAGCACCTGCTAGTGGACAGTACTATTCAAAAATCAGTTTTTAAGTGTTTTGGGAAGATGTATTTTACACTTACAAAGGTTAGATTTTATTTGATATAAAAATGACTAATTTAAAAAAAAGTGTTTACAATTTTAAAATTGTATTTAATTTATTCTTGTAATGGCAAGAACACATTTTCAGCAGCCATTACTTCAAGTCTTCAGTGTCACGTGACTTCTTCAGAAATCATCCTTAAAAGCCAATTTGGTTTTTCAAAAAAAAATTTCAGTTTTGAAAACAATGATACTTTTTCCAGCAGAACAACATGCAATCTTTTGTTATAATGTAAAAGTTTTTACTGTTCTTTTTATTTGCTGTACATAAAAGAATAATATAAAATGCTGCCTTTTTCTATTAAACATTTAAAGATTCCATTTTTTTAATGATAAATTTTCTAGATAATTTCTTAATGGTTAAATAAATAAAAGTATAAATAAATAAATTAATAAATTAATTAATAAATTAAAAAAAGTATATATATATATATATTTCTTGAGAAATAATGTGTTATGTATTTACATTTTTCTGGTAAATATTTATTTTAAAAAAAATATGAATTTTAGCAATAGTATTAGTAATACTATTATTAAATTAATATATTTCTGCCACAGTTTCTTTATGTTAAACCAATTTTTTTTTATTTTGACAGGTTTCTGTTTTAGTTTTTCTCAAAACAAATGGTAAAAATGCTCATGAAGTGACTTTTAGAGCAGTTCATGTGCTTGTCTCATATATTAAGGTTCAGTGTAGTAAAGGAAACCATGCATCTGAGTCATTCTTTCACAAAGAGACACCCAGAACATGGAGGACACATATTAAAAGATTCAGATTTTTGTGGCCTAATATTCACAGACATTAGTCCATACGACATTATGATTTAAGTGTACTGACCGACTTTTGATTTATTCACTCAAAATTTGTCACATTTCATTACATTAATCCTAAGCCAGTAAATTCTGCGATGTGTTAAATGTGGCACTATATCCAGGGCACTATAATTTGTAATTATTGCTAATGTTTTGTCCATTATTAGTTACAAAGATGAAAATAAATCAAGCCTTCCTGCACTCCTGCTTTCTTTTTCCTCCAGAAACAAGGCAGAAAACAGCCAAACGGGGACCCATGAAAATTTAAGCTGGGGTTATTGATTGGTGGGGGGAGTCAGGAAAAGGTCAAGCCCATCTGAACATCAGCAAGCAGAACGCTGCGAGCTGCTCCGTAGCACCCATCCTCACCCAACCTGCAGCCTTACGGCGCTCTGTCTGATCTCTAGCTGTAGTACCACCGCTCTCTGCCATGCATTCTGCTTCAGCACATTAACATCTAATAACCCAAATATAAAGTGTCAGCCATCAAGCTAACCGCATAAGCCTTGCTTTCCTCTGTGCTGCTTTCCTGTCTCTTTTCCCTCAGACATATACACCTGCGCGAGCACACACACACGCACACACACACGCAGGAGCGGCGCATGGTAGTAACCCCCTCCAGCGATGTTCATATCCTGCAGGAGCCCTCCAGTTCTAACCTGTCAATATCGTGTGGTGTGGCAGGGCGGCTCTCCTCCCCTCAGCGGATCAGTTAACCTCCTCACTGGCTGGGACATCGCTGCGGCTCCCGCTCCACACGCACACGACCTTCAGCACAGTGAGAGAGACACGGCTGAATACATATTCATTAGAATGCTTTTAATTATGTTTATTTAGGCATTTCATGACACGACAAGGCAGAGTCAAGTGTAAGAAAGAAATGCATGAAACGGATGAAGCTATGGGAAGCTAGCTTTTAATGCGCTAGCACATAACCAGGCTGAAAAATAGTTGGATTATTTGAGCAGGTTTTTATTTTATTTTATTTATTTTTTTGATAGCATTAATGCCAGATGTGTTAATGGATCTATGTTTTTAAAGCTAAAGCCAAACCGTTTATAAAATGTTTATATTTTAGGTCAGCATTTAGAATGCATGTTAGCCTACTAGCATAGTGCTAACTTAAAAAAAGCATGATTAATCACATACAAAATAGAAGTTTTTGTTATGTTATATATGTATGTGTACTCTATATTATGTATACATAAATACAACCATACAGTATATATTTTGAAACTACTTACATATTTATACATTTATATATTCATATTCTTCTATTGTATATTATATATAGATATATTGAATATACAATATAACATGTTTTTAAAAATAGAAGAAGTATATATATATATATATATATATATATATTATATATATATATATATATATATATATATATATATATATATATATACATATATAATAATATATATACATATATATATACACACACACAAAATATACACACATATACTAGGTAAACAAAAATCCTAATATTTTGTTATGGCGATTAGAAAAATTGTTTGGCAGCACTAGAAAAATGTATCATGGTTTCTACAAAAAAACAAATGTTTTTGCAATAATAATAATAATAATAATAATAATACATGTTTCTTAAACAGCAAAACAGAATACTAGAATGATTTCAGAAGAGAAAATTCAACTTCGCCATCACAAGAATAAATTATATTTTACAAAAGATCGCAAAGGTTAACCGTTATTTTAAATTGCGATATTATTTCAAATTATTAATAATTTTACTGTATATTTATTTAATCCAGCATAGGTGAGCATAAGAGACTTAAAATTTTTTATTTTTAATCATACCCATCCTGACCTTTTGACTGGTTTATGGTACTACGCATGCTTCAGCAATGATTCCTTGTCTTAAATGATACATGAACTAGCGTGTGTTTAAGCGTGCGTGTGTTTGAGGTAAACGTGGTAAGGGCCAACATGTACAGGCACGGCATGCACAGATCCCCTTACTGCAAGATGCTGGCAGCATATACTTATATCTCTGGTTTCTTTCATGTGTGTGTGTGTGTGTGTGTGTGTGGTGGACTATATTAAATCCCTCTCACAGTGGAGGTGTCATGTTGCGGCTGCTGCTTTATGGCTGGTGCCGGAGCAGACTGGCGGTGAGGAGCGACGGCATTATCTGCATGCTGAGGAATGTTTCGTCCCCCACCATCATGCCCAGCAACCTCATGTACAGCAGCGTTTAAAAGCCCAGAGAGGTGCAGAAACACCTGCCACACACACACCTCTAGGGCAATTACAAGTCATCGCAGGTCTAACCGGTCTTCTATCACCTCTCATTTCTCACCCCATCAACGCTTTGATTATGGTCAACATCCTGTAACGTATTATTGGGTATAGAGCACATTCTGTTGCTTTGGCCTGTGTTCACCTCTGAAGCTAGTCAAAAAAAAAAGTGCTAAATAAGTGCTAAGTAAAAGACTACGTTTATGCGTTCGAGTTCACATTGCAGTATAAGATCATTGTGGAGTAGCCTATTCGTCTACTGCTCTATCCAAAGTGTACAGTCAATGTAGGGTCACGTGATGGAATAACAAAAATGATGGCATAGACTGGCACATAACTTACACGTATGAATGATTAACAGAGACATCTGCCACTACTGAATTATAGATTAGCCTAAGTCAAACATATGGGCACAGACTCCCATGTGTTAGAGGTACAAAATGCTGCTTGTTATGGCACTTACAGGAAACTCACTGGCCATGTTTACGTACACATCATTTTCCAAATCTATATTTCATATTCCAGTTAAGGCTTCAATCTGAAAAACAAAAACACATACAGTCTAATTGTCATTACTTACTATAACTTGGATTATGACTTGAAGATGATATGTGCAAGTAAATATTTTAGGGAATCTTCTTTTGTACGTACCATACAAAGTCAGTAAGGTTCAAAACAATAAAACTTTCATTAGACAGAAAAAAAACACTGACACATTCTTTAAAATATCTTTTCGTGAGCGCGTACGTGTTTCACAGAAGTAGGGGAAAAAAAAGATTTTGAAAGACGTGAAGGTGAGGGTCTGAAAAGGGTTGTCCCGTTGAAGTACATATTCTGAATATGACCCAAAATTCTGATTAATAAAGGAATATGCTTTATTTCAATTTCTAGAAGGGAAAGTTTTGCGAGAATCGAATTATGTTAGTCAAGTTAATGTGTGTAGATATTACAGCTACATAATCACCCTAAAAAGAACAATACTCTCAAGTTAAGAGTGACTCAAGTAAACCAGTTAGGCATACTAGTAATGCAGATTCGACTCAACAAACTTCATTTATTCAGCAGAATACGTAATTATTTAATAAACAAGCTAGTTAATATGTGATATTAAAGCAATGGGATTGCTGTGGTGGACAGATGGCACATAAATGGTTTTGTTTGGGGTTTTTTTGGAAACTGATATAGGTGGAGTCTTAATCTCACGTGAGTATGTATGATTTTGAACATGTTTTTAGTAAAAATCATTTCAATAAGTGTACTTTTTTGTTAACGAGGACAATAAATGCTCATCTGCTCTCCTCTCATATTATCCCAGCTTGGTAAAGACTGCCTCTGTGCCATTTCTCTAAATCCTGCTCTTTTGGAGGAGAGATTGTACTTCCAGCTGAGCGAACGGAGAACAGCCTCACCAGGGACCGGTTCGATCTCAGCCTTACTTCAGAGGATTAGCCTCTTATCAAGCTCCTAAAAGCTGCTGTAAGAACTGTCTCTAATTACTCCATCTTTAATTAACCAACACGTCAGCCCAGCCACCCAGGAGCTGCCGGCTCCTCACAGATACAGTGCCCGACTTCAGGAGGAGGCCTTCAATTCACCAGATATAATAGAAGTGTGTTATTTCTGTATTTATTCAAGCCTCTAATTCTGCTAAGGTGAGTTACAGAGACCAGAACTAACCAGACTTCTGAAATGAAGAGGAAAACTTCTGCATTTGGGGTTTTTAGTTTATTAATCATTAAAAAACCAAGTAAAAAGTTCAGGTTTGTACACTGCTTCAAATATAATAACTTCTTATATATGAATTTTAAATATCTTATATCTGAAATATGAATCCATTTGAAAATAATTAAAAAGTAAAAAAGCAGGTTCGGCCAAAATAGTTTTGGAGGGCAAAAACAGCAAGTGTTTCTCCATTGATGCAACATTTTGACTGTGTCAGCGTCGATTCTGTGCACACAGCAAACTATAACTGGTAAATATTGCAGCAGCATCATGGACGCATTTTACAGTGATCAAAAGTTACGCTCATTTAGTAATACATAAAATGTTAAGAGTATGGCAACAAGCTAAATATTGAGAGTTAACATCACCTGTGAACACACCAACCTAAATAAAAACAATACAATTCAACTGCTCAAATTTAAGTGAATACATGAAGTTTTGAATTTTCAATATTTTTAACAAACATGACACTCGAAGACTGACGGGGTACTCAATCAAACCTCCTTTAATGCGACTTTTCACTTGTATTCACAACGAGTTCATTGTGGGCAAAAGACTCTCTTTGATGCTTTATCTGTAAGTTTCGCTATTGTACTACAGTATATCACAAAAACACTTCAACTTGAATATTTTGTGTACTATTTGTTTTGTTTTATTCTTGCACTGTCGGTAACTTCCTAATCTTACTGTATTGTTTAAGCGAGCGCTGCCTCCTCTAAGAAAATGCCCCAGGCCCATACCCACCACAGCAAATCTCAGAGGGAACCCTCCCACGGCCCATACACAGTCCACACCTACTGCTTTTCCATGCTTTTGCTAACTGCTGATAATCATCTGCGATGGAAAGTGTGTGGGGGCTTGCAGGAAACCCTTCAACTACTGTGCCAGGTAGTCTAAACTTGAAACACCCGCACTAAAAGCTGCGCAAAGCAATTAGTCAACACTTCAACAAAAAAGACTCCAGCGAACGCACAAAGAAACACGACAGTTTGGTGCGTGAGACGCTGCGTTTGTCTCGTTAATAGAAATCAAAGGGGGCAGGTGGCGGCGGGGAACGCCGGTGTCTCGGTATGTTCCTGCCAACCAAACGAAGGGGAGAGCATCACGGAGCCCTGCGGTCACGCCACCCCAGTTCTCCCCGAGCCAGCCGGAGGTCGGCCCGAGCGCGCATACATTAATGGCCTTCCACACTAATTGCTTCTCACTTAGACAAATCTCTGCAAATCACGGGGCGAGCCGGCAGCGCTGCTGATGCCCCCCGGGAGAGGAGACGGCAGGCAGGCGGGCGGGAGAGAGAGAGAGAGAGAGTGAGGGGCGAGGGGGAGGAGGGAAGCGCCGCCAGGAGCGTGTGCGGTGTGGGCGCCTCTGAAAGGCGAGGGGGGAAGCGATCCCTGGAGGGAGAGGGAGTAAAAGAGAGAGAGAGAAAGAGAATAGATACATACATAGGCCTGTACGCACACACATACACACACACTTGCTCGGAGAGATTGGTCCAGGCTAGGCAGACCTTGCCAGCCTCAGTCCCCCCCACACCCCGACCCCTGCACACATGCTCAGATCTCCCCCCGCCTCCTCCGGCTCCCTATCTCGGCGCTCAAACACCAGCCCAGGGAGGGGAAAGATGAAAAAAAAAAATCAATAGCACAGATGGATAGCCGGATAACAGGGTCCGGCATGCTCCGGCAGTGAGGCAATCCAGAGGGTGCCCTCACAACTTCCACACAAGCGAAAAGAAGAACAACACGAGGCCGTTCAAGGGAGAGAGAGAGAGAGAGAGAGAGAGAGGGAGAGAGAGACGATCTGCCCTGGGAGCCTAATCACACCCCCACACCTGTGTTCCAGCCCTCATTTATCCAGCCTTCCCACACACACCCACCAACCAAAACACTCGTTTATTTTCCAACCGCCGTCCTCCCTTCCTGTGTTTTTACTCATCTTCATCAGGCCAAGTTCAGGAAATCAGGTCATCTGAAGAGCCCACCAGGTTCACAACTTAAAGTTTGATTCTGTTCAAATATTCAGAGATCCTCATCAAAGAAAAACATTTAATGACTATTTACTAATGAAATAATGTTTGGGTAACGGATTTGAGGAGTATTTCATAAGCCCCACACTGAACAAAATAGCTGGAAAAGCCATGCCGGAAAATTTCGGCACATACAAGGGGTTATTATTTGTAATAATGGCCTAATAAATAATAAATTGTTATTTGTTTTATATTAAGATTTGAGCTGATGCATTAAAATAAAATTTTTATATATAAAATATATATATATATATATATATATATATATATATATATATATATATATATATATTTTATATATATTTATTATAATAGTTATTTATTATAAATTACAATTGATATTTTTATTAATACATTTAATAAAGCTGAACAAAACATTTAAGTTCATGGCTTAATTAAAACCCCAATATAATATTATCATTATCATCATCATCAAAATAAAAATAAATAAATACCCACAGAAATAGGAATGTGTCACACACATAATCTTTTTTTAAGATTAAAAATGTTATAAATAAAATGCAATGTATTTGTTGTACTACTGCTGGTACTTGTAGTAGTAATATTACAATCAATCTTGTAATCTTACACTATCAGTTGGTCACAAAATCCATCAATTTGCCCCAAAACTAAAAGCCTGCTCTAGAGGAATCCATGTGGACTGAACTGCATCTAAACTCGTTCTTTACATCAAAACCGAAGTATTTCCAGCTTGTCGTTATTTACATACACTGCCAGGAACTGTACCTTTGGAGCGAATGAGGTCCTCACCTTAATAACAGCATTACTAGAACCATTTCCTACACGAACATGACAATTAATGGCAACAACCATAATGACTGCACTGATATCTAGCAAATTGTCTGCTGTAATGAGCTAAATGAGCACTAACTGCTGCAATCAGAGAAAAGAGATCCAGCCTCGTTCAGACACTGATGCGTGTCATTCATAACGATGTCACGTCGACGAAGCGCGTTCAAGACCCGGAAACGCTGCGCGTGTCTCTAGCGCCACCTTGTGATAAAAGCAGGAACTATTAGTGAAGGCAAGGCCAGCTGCGGCTTAAACCAAACGTTTAGTAGATTCATAAACAAAGTGTGGCGCCATTCCCCAAAATAAACGTATACAACCACATTACATGTTTACTTTTTTTATAAGTAATAATGAACAAAACAAAAGCCCCGTACTACATTGTACCCCACATGCACTAGACTTTTTGCTCTCGGTAAGAGAAGCGAGAGGAAGTTGAGCGTGAGAGCAGGTCAGAGTGCAGATGAGGACAGCAGCACAGGTTGTGGTAATGAGAAGTTGTGTCTGTGTGTGTGTGTGTGTGTGTGTGTGTGTGTGTGTGTGTGTGAGCACGAGGTGAGGCGAACGACGCTGACATTTCCTACTCTTAGGATACGGTGCCTTCTGGTGGCCATCTTGGGGGGTAACAGAAAAACAGAACCGGGAGACAAGCGGCTGAACACCTGCGGTGCACAACACGCAAAACCAGCAATTACCACTCTGAGAAGGAGAAGGGGTTGCTTTGAAACGCGGAAATTATTGTTCACGTGAACCATATATACACAAATTAAACGAGTAACACGGTTGACTTCACGTTCAGCAGGAAGCTTTTAGACACTGGAGATCTGAAAAGAACACAAAGGAGCTCGTGGGGTTGGAAAAAAAAAACACTTCCGAAGTTCAGGTTTGGTGAACTCTGGCCTACAAATCCGCACAGTGCAGAGAAATTAGCTGATTAAAACAAACAAACAAACAAAAGCTATGTCTGAAATACTGTTGTGCTAGTATACTATACGATCTGGCTGAATTAACATGGCAGGAAAGATCGGTTAAAATACAACATCAAAATAGGTTTAATATAACTCATATTTGAAACATTATTTTATTCAACTGAAAGCCCATTTTACTATAAGAAAACAGGTTTACAAATGTAGAAACACTATGGGAAAAAAGTCCATATCTTATTCATCCAATATCATATTTGTTTCAGCTTTAATAATGTGACACATTCTTTAAGTAATGTAATTTAATTCTTCTTTAAATATTATTATAAAATTTATAAAAAAAAATATTACATTTTTATTTTATTTTAAGAAGTCTTTTATCCTCCAAAGCTGAATTCAATCAAAATAGTTCTTCTATATTGTAATAATATTTTACAGTGTTTTTGCTGTATTTTTGATCAAACTAAACACAAATTTATACACAAATATACAAACAAACTCTGGCACCTAACTATTACAGTAACAACAGTGACTTTAATGACACTGTATTCTAAATGCATAGACATTAATATGGAGTCGGTTTCCTCTTTGCAGCTGTTTCCACTCTTCAGGAAAGCTATTACACAATATTTTACAACAAAGTTTTTGACTGGGATTTTTTTATTTTTGAAATCATGTACGGATGTACATGAGAAGTCCTGGCTCACAATTTCTGTTCCAGTTCATCCCAAAGGGGTTTGATAGGGTTGAAGTCAGGGCTCTGAGCAGGCCAGTCAAGTTTTTCCATGTCAGACCTATCCAGCCATGTCTTTCACTGACTTTGCTTTGAGCACGGCCATGCTGGAATAGAACAAGGCCTTGCCCATACCGTCCCTACAACATACGAAGCATAGCCGCAGTCCAAAATGACTGAAGTGACCCCTGAAAGAACAGCCCTCTCCTCCACAAAACTTGGCACAATGCAGTCAGGCAGATAATGTAATATTGCCATCTGCCGAAAACCAAGAATTGCCCATCAAACCCCTCTTTTGCGTGAAGCTAATCTTGAGCGTTTGGTCCGATTGGTCTCATTTTCATTTCATCACACCTGTAATGCCTGATGAAGCAATGTTTGTGAGAACAGTGCTGCTTTGTTCACAGTGTTACAAGGAAAAAAGCTATTGTACATCTCCGAAAGCGGCACCTAGTGGAACAGAATGGATTTACATTTTCATTCAGACCAATGAATGGACAGGCAATATACCAATGCAGGTTTGTCTGAACTCATTCCTGGAGGAGTGGTATCCTGCTGAGTTTAGCTCCAACCCTAATCAAATCCACCCGAAGCAGATAATCAAGCTCTTTCTAGGCATGTTAGAAACTTCCTGCAGGTGTGTTGAGGCAAGTTGAAGCTAAACTCTACAGGACACCGGCCTTACAGAACTGAGTTTCAACAGCCCTGTACTGATGTACTAATGTTTCATATTGAAGTAACGAAACACGAAAACGAAACAGACAACTTTATATACAGTGCAGATTTTCATTCACAGCTGCATAAAAGCTCATTTTCAAACATCCATAATAGGGCCACTTTAATAGGTGCGTCTCATATAGTGTAACCTATATTTCTGCCTTCGTATTGTCTTACAGGGGATCATTTGTGCTATCAAAAGTTTGTAAATAATATGCCTTTAGCCAATGGCCCAAAAAAGACACTGCCTGTTTGTTTATACAGACAAAACATCCCCCCCACGGCAACCAAAAAAAATGATTAAAAAACCCATGTCTCATGTTGCAGGCACTGGAAGGCTGGTCTGTAATGGGCTTGGAGAAACAGTGAGACAGGGAGGATTGTGGCAAAGCAGGACACTGTTCCTCTCCAGGTTTTGCAGAGAGTCGTGTCGTCTAGGGAACACAGGGAGTCCAGGCCTCATTAAATGTGCTGAGCAGACCCATCAGGAGCAGTTTTACAGAGCCGACCGGTACCACTTTCTCATTACAAACCCTATCCTCCCCCAAGCACTCTGCTCACACAGCACAAACCCTCCAATATCAAATCAGCCAGCCGGGGAAATAACCCAGTAAAAACACACTGGCGTCACACATATTCACACACTCCCACTGAGAGACACACACACGGACGCATACAGCATGTGAAGCACGTCCTATTTTCTGTTCACTGGCTGAGATGCAAAATAAACACACAGAGTAACGAGCAGATATGCATATAAGAGAAACCACGTCACATATACAGTTTAGAGCACACATTATGGAAAGCAAGTAAATGTGCATGTGCATCTTTTCTGTCTTCCGGTTAGAATAATCTCATTCAAAATGGAGGACCGTCTCGTCTCTCTTAACCTCCCTCATAGAGATGTGCCGAACAGAGGTAAACGATGACTGACCGCAGAGTACACACACCTCCACTCTGTTTGCTCAAGGTCTAGTCAACCGAGGAGCCATTATCAGTGTTTACACAAGCAGCTTTTAACTGACTGATTCAGCAACACGAGCTTCATCGTGGATACATGTAAGCACTGGCATGTCTATACCACGCGTCTTCAAGGTTTAATGTGTTTGTGAGTGCAAAGTATATACGCTTGCATATGACAGTTGGCGTTTGTCGCAGAAATAGAGAAAAAAACTGCTATTCGTTGATTGCAAATCTATTGTCTGCGGTTCCTGTGATACTTATGTAGGCTACGGGGAGAAAACAGCTAAAGCAAATTCCTCTGCAGCTCTCTGTTCGTTCAATATTGACACACCTGCCTTCAAAGACTGGTTGGAGGTAGGTGAGTCGGATTAACACTGTTTACACAGCGCTAACATCTACACACAAAATCATGAAAAGCACATTCTGACCCAGCTCTTTACAAAAACACACACAGATAAAGTTGGGTTAAACCATTCCCGCCGTGCTAAAATAAAATAAAAAATAGCCAACAAGCCAACCTGACCGGAATCAAACCAATACACCCTTAAAAACATCAACAATTACAGGCTTAATTTTTTAGTCCACATGCATACTGCAAATGCACCAGTTTAACTGTTCCAATAGCTGTCTCTATGTCAGTTACTTTGTTGTACACTAGAGGGCGCGCTCAGCCCAATTTCAAGGCTATCACGTGACGTAAAAGAATAGAATCACACCACAGTTAAACACTTCATACAGGGTTCTTTATTCTTCCATCTGGAAAGGGGATATAAACCAAACGGCAGCATTTAATGCCACTTTTTGTGGATTAATTTAATGGTGCTACTATGTGAAGTCGTCCGTCAGAGACGTTGTGTGTTTTGCTCATATCTGAGCAGACAAAAGAAGTGTCGGTTAACATTCCAGTCAGTCGTTAAGAGTATTAAACAGGAAGAGCTGATGGGAACACGTGACAGGGGTCTTCCAGTGGCCTCCAGAGGGCGCAGTGCAATGTATAGAGTTAATGGTCGTAACCTGCCGCTACACATTGATTTTAAAGGGACAGTCGTCATTTACTCGCCCTCTTGTTGTTAGTATCTTCATTTCATTTTTTACATCAAAGATTTTTTTCACTACCTGTCTCTTTATGCCCTTGGTTGGATTTAATCTGGAACCCCTCAGTCAGAAATGATATTTTCTACACTGAGCTCAGCATTTATATGAAAAGCAGACATCTCTCTCCGTCTCTCTCTCTCTCTCTCTCTCTCTCTCTCTCTCTCCCCCTCTCTCTCTCTCTCTCTCTCTCTCTCTCTCTCTCTCTCTCTCTCTCTCTCTCTCTCTCTCTCTCTCTCTCTCTCTCTCTCTCTCTCTCTCTCTCTCTCTCTCTCTCTCTCTCTCTCTCTCTCTCTCTCTCTCTCTCTCTCTCTCTCTCTCTCTCTCTCTCTCTCTCTCTCTCTCTCTCTCTCTCTCTCTCTCTCTCTCTCTCTCTCTCTCTCTCTCTCTCTCTCTCTCTCTCTCTCTCTCTCTCTCTCTCTCTCTCTCTCTCTCTCTCTCTCTCTCTCTCTCTCTCTCTCTCTCTCTCTCTCCGTCTCTCTCTCTCTCTCTCTCTCTCTCTCTCTCTCTCTCTCTCTCTCTCTCTCTCTCTCTCTCTCTCTCTCTCTCTCTCTCTCTCTCTCTCTCTCTCTCTCTCTCTCTCTCTCTCTCTCTCTCTCTCTCTCTCTCTCTCTCTCTCTCTCTCTCTCTCTCTCTCTCTCTCTCTCTCTCTCTCTCTCTCTCTCTCTCTCTCTCTCTCTCTCTCTCTCTCTCTCTCTCTCTCTCTCTCTCTCTCTCTCTCTCTCTCTCTCTCTCTCTCTCTCTCTCTCTCTCTCTCTCTCTCTCTCTCTCTCTCTCTCTCTCTCTCTCTCTCTCTCTCTCTCTCTCTCTCTCTCTCTCTGTCTCTCTCTCTCTCTCTCTCTCTCTCTCTCTCTCGGTCTCCCTCTCTCTCTCTCTCTCTCTTCTGGTGTTTTTTCGTGGCGGCGAGGCCACAGATCCGCTACACTGAAGCTGTGAGAAGCCCTCATCTCAAGGATTAAACATCACATCTGATCACTGTAACACTGCCATCTCTTATCCAAGGATGTAGTTATTAAACTGCAATACTGTCTTACATTAGAGAGCACTCGCCATATTAAGTGCTGATAGTTAATATTATATAATAACATTTCTGAAAGAGTGAGATTACATGCCAAAGGCATCTCCTCCGAAATTAAACGAAGCACTTATCTGAGCTTAAACACGAATGCATATTTTATAAATAAATATATCCATTCAGCATATTTTTCTAACGTTAAAGCACTCGTGGCTCCCATTTCAGTTTCACCTGAAGACAGCTGGTGGCCTCTGGATCAGTATATAAGATCATCACTGACAGGCTGACACACATCTGTGACCCAGGAGGTCAGAAATACCTGCAGAAAGCTATGTTTATAGCATCACCACTCGTATTCGGCTGCTCTGCTGGCACTGGACCTGTTTTCTTTGCTCGGTTCTGTAGCCGATTACCTGAAATCCCCCTGAAGACAAACAACAATGTTGCCAGACGTCAGAAAAATGATGTTTGCAGCCACAAGATGCTTTTATGACATCATTACCAGCAGCGGCGAACCAGTAAAACAACCATCGGTAGATTTTTAACCACAAAAACGGATTATAAATCATATTTTGCAACATACAGTCCAAACGTGCACAGTCATCAAACATTTAGGACCAGTAAGATTTTTTTCAAGAAATGAATCACTTGTCTCATCAAAACTGACAGTAAAGGCAATTACATATTTAGCTTCCGTTAGATTTAAAATAAACAGCAGATCTTTTAACTTTTTATTTTTAGGAAATATCCTTGAAACGTCCATCTTATTTTTCAGCGAGCAATAGACATGAGAAAGATGAGGAAAATAATTCAAAGTAACTTCTTTATCAAGTTCAGGCGGTTCAAGGACAGTGTACACAACCAGACGAGAGTCCCTCTCATATTTAGATCGCTCTGCTGGTCAAAGTTGTGTTTAGTTAGTAGACTGCTACAAACTAACTACAAACTGCTACAAACTATGTCTGTTGCTATATTTACCTTTTACAAGGGTCACGTCAATGGCATTTTGTAGAAAGTTAACAACATGTCCTTAAGCTCAACTTTATGTTCTGCTTTATCTCCAAAGATATGTGAATGAAAACAAAGGACTTCTACCAGTTTCTTTAGTTTTGCCTTTACAAGCATTACTTAAGATGCAAGTCAATCTATTTCTAATTGGCCCGGAGTCAGGTTAAAATAAACGTATTTGTACTTTCATTTTTTTTTGTGTGTTATTTAATGTTTATTGCATATACACCCATGTAAAAAAAGAGGTTTAGTTTAGTTTTTTAATGAAAATCAGTAAAAGTTGTCTTCATTACGCTGAATAAACTGCTTTTGTGTCAAAATAGCCGCATATACTGATATATTTGCATTACGTGAGGGCCTCCCAAGCCTTTGTACTATTGTTTGCTACAGTTGCAAACTCACAAGTGTGATCAGGCGTTAATTTGCACTTAACATTCAAAGTATTAAACGACATGCTTAATGTGTTGCGCTGAAACATAGCCAAATAAACCAGCAATTTATTTACACAACATAAATATTAATCCAAAGTTTTTGCACAGACCGTATGTAAAACAACAACTCTTGATCACGTCCAGCACTACAGCTAGAAGAAGAGCTCCGCCTTTTTTCTTTGCCTAAACATTTGGACGCTGTTATAAAAACTTTTATAAAGAATATCTCTTTGTCCTTTATGCACTAATAGCTTGTAACGCTTTAAAGAGAAAGGTACATTTTAAGCAAGAAATCGAGCCTCAAGTTCCACAGGATTGTTAATGAAAAACACCCACCTGGCAATCCATCAGATCAACATTATTATTATTATTTTTTTTAATCGGTGATGCAAGACGAATGTTGATGAAACACCAGTTTTGAGGCCAAAATGAATCTTGCTCAATATAGCAAAGATAAATGATACATTTTTTTCTTTTTCAAAATAAGCTGTGCATTTTAACATCTTCATGGTGACGTTTCGGCAGGCCCTGGCGTATTTACCCCTGGCGTGTGAGTTTATCACCTACCGGCTCGAGAGGTGTCCGCTACGCCGGAGTCGAGCATAGAGATGGACTCGGGGAAGATTAATTGCACTGTGTAGGTGTGAAGAAAAACAAAGAACAATCTATCTGTGTCTGGGACATCGGACAGCCCCACAAGGAGGCGAGTGAGTGCATTGGCATGGCGATCTATCACAGGACGCTCATTACACACAAGGTCAGGGTGCTCCCTGTCTCTGCAGCCCAGGAGAATATCTAGTTCCTGCATGTGGTTTCACCCCAAGCCCTCCGGGCAACCACAGGCCAACATCTTAACAGTATGGGTTTAACATTTCTTTCATTAGGGCCACGAGAGCTTATGTAATCATCTTCCAGCTGCATCGCTGTGCATCTCTACATGATCAGCGCACCTTAGAGCAATCGGTTCTGTCGTAAGAAGGTAATCACAGGTTGAAGTAATGACCCAGCGCTAATTCACACAGGCTTTTAGTAAGATTACTGTTTCATCAAGACAATTGGAAGCGAGAAACTCTTTTAGAATACTAGTAATAAAATTACTCTACGAAACATGTCAAAATATATAATATGATGACTTGATATACAATATGATGTATGAAAATACATATAAAATGTACTGAAAGGGCTTAATGTTTGTACATATATATATATATATATATATATATATATATATATATATAGTTTTTTCTATTTAAATATTTATCTATATAGTCTATAATCTATTTAAATAGATTTTTTAAACTGTGTTTTTTCATCATTTTAATGCATCCTTGTTGAATGATATTTAAATATTACTCCAACCTTTAAATGGTGCTCTATCATTCATTTTACACTAATAAAAAATCAGTACAGCTGTTTTCAAAATTAACGATAATAATACATGTTTCTTGAGCAACAAATCTGCATCTATTTTTCACTTTTCCTCTTCTTATGGATATGGCGATATGTGGAAAAGGTAGCTGTTAAGTACATAAAAACATTTCATTTGTCTGGTTGGTATAAATAAACAATACACTTTTATTATTCATTCATATTTGAGCACTCCATGTTAATGGCTACCCTATAACCTGCATACCCTTCTGGAAAAAAATAATATAATTCATTATTTTTTTTGAAAGGGTATAGAAAGAGCAGCTGAAGTCATTATTTCTGTCAGATTGGAAGAGTTTATGCGGTACATTTCACTGCAGGTTACTTTGTGATCCTCTCATGATGTAATACAGACTTTGCAAAGAGGCTTTTATTAAAGAATGGAGCAGCACCAACTATATTGCATCTGACAGCAAACTGCCAGCTAGTGCTGTTACTGAAAAGTTTGACAAAAAAAGCTTACTTTGGGAAGGAATGATTAAAAAAGAAACACCCCTTAAAACCTCAGCAATACTTCTGGTTTTGGGGGGAAAAAAATCATCCAATCCAAATAGGCAAAACTAAACTAAATCCAAAATGCATTTAACAATTTAAATGCAATTAAATATACTGCCATCACTGCAGTGCTTCGCTCCTTATGTAACCGGCAGGAAAAAAACATTTTACTATTAATACACAAGATCACAAGGGTCATAATGTACATAGGAGAGCCTGCAGGTGGCCCAAAGAGGCTTAAGTTATTACTGACACTATCACAAAGCAAATGTTTGAGACTGTGGACAGCTGCCACAGACGATAAGTGTGAAATGGAGATTTCATATATCTCAGAGGATAACAATGTAATCCAGCTGAGAGACAGAGAGCATCACAGACAGGAAAAAAAAGGGATGATCAGACGAAAAACACAGGGAGGAGGGTGAAGAGAAAGAGAGAGCGGCGTAGAGCGGGTGTGGAATGCACAGGACCGGCCAAATGTGAACGTAGTCCCGCAGAGCACACGAGGGAATAGAGACGGGCTATGACAGGAATGTGAGAGCGGGATATCATTAAGCAGAGGGAGCAGCTTTCTCGTCCACACATAGCAACAACAGCTGCCTAATAATACTCCCTGACTGCTCACTGGCCTCGTAAAGAGGACCGGCCGACCGCGGGGAGAGAACAGAAATCATTACTGTGTGTTTCGCTCTCCTTCAAGATGGCCTCTTTGAAGAGGAAGCGCTTCCAAGTTTTCTCTTCACACCGAATTGTTCGTTCCCTGAAGCTACCCAGACAGAAACGGGAACGAATTGCAGACGCACTGACAAGATTTGAAAATTGTTCTGCAAGACCTTTATGTTCACTTTTTGAGGATGTGTAAGCATTTATTCACTGCGCTGGGCGAATACAAATCACAAGCGACATGTAACAGGCAAAAGCACCTTGAATTGTAGGCAAAGGTGTTTTCTTTCCTATATTGCTACAAAAACGGCCTAGTTTTACTTAATTGTTTTGCTGTAAAATTCATGAATACATTTTGGGGGGATAATTAGGAAAAAATAAGTGCCCTCGAAAAGTGCAAGCAAAAAAAGTTTTATATAATGTGTGTACTTTGTACACATAAATACACAAATGTATATATTTAAGAAATATTTACATGTATATAAATTATATATATATATATATATATATATATATATATATATATATATATATATATATATATATATATAAAATGTAAATGACATGTAAATGTAAATGAAATGTAATGGCAAAATGAATGTTTGGAAACGTAAACTGATATTTCGTATTAACAAACTACAGCGAAAGATAGAAATGACCGACTTAAAAAATGTATTATCTGCTGAAAATAACTTTGGCCACCAATGTATATACATATATCTCTGGATATAAAGAATCATTACATAAATGTAATTAACTTGACAGTGCTCATATGTATGTGCGTGCATGTATGTGTGTGTGTATATATATATATATATATAAAATCATGAATTCATCATTCTATTTCTTCAAAATTTTCCATATTAGTTACATTGGTTTTGTAAATAATTTTTTTTATATTTTAATTGGACAATGAAACTCAATCGCCTGATTTTAGACCACAATAATTCAGTAGTATGGTTTAGGGCCTCCTTTTGCAGCCAGTACAGCATCAGTTGGTCTTGGGAATGACAGATACAAGTCCTGCACAGGGGCCAGAGGGATTTTGAGCCATTCTTCTTACAGAATAGTGCCAGGTTACTCCTCCAAAACACCCCAAAGCGGCTCAATAATATTTAGATGTGATGACTGAGCAGGCCATGGGAGACGTTCACCTTCACTTTCATGTTCATCAAACCACTCTGTCTCGAGAGCTGCTGTGTGTATTGGTGCATTATCATCCTGATACAATCCGGGTTAGTACCCAGACATCCCTTTCAGACAGCTTCCTTACTCCTGTTGGATGTGGTTCGTCCTTCTTGGTGGTATGCTGACATTACCCTGAATACCGTGGCTCTTGATACGTCACAAAGACTTGCTGTCTGGGTCACAGATGCCCCAGCGAGACGTGCACCAACACTTTGTCCTCTTTTGAACTCTGATGTGTCACCCATAATGTTGTGTGCGTTGCAATATTTTAAGCAAAACTGTGCTATTACTCTGCTAATTAAACCTTCACTCTCACTGGTGGAAGGTGCAATCAATGAAGACTTCTCATGCATCTGCCTGCATTCTAGAAATAACTGCATTGGAAAAGTAGAAAAGGGGCATATTAAAAAATATAATAATAGTTCATTAAATATACTTAGTTTATGACAAATGCAAGTGACTGGCTAAACTCGATATTAGCCGTGAGTTAAGTTTATAGTTACGAACAGTCACTCAACAGTAATTTCACTTAAAACGTACAGTATGTATTTTTTTTCCTAATCGACAGAGGTACAAGTATAATAATAAGCATATTATATATATATATATAATAAGCATATATCTTTTTTGTATGCGTGTTTGGGCATCTATAAGTGTCAAGAAGAAAGGGGACAAGATAAAAATCCCCACTGAGCCGTGTTGAAACATCCAAATCCAGTGTGGTTTTAGCTCATGCAGTACATTCGAACAACGTTAAGATGTGTTTTTCAATGCAGGGAGACAAACGGGAAAATTCTTGCGGATTAGAAGCCATTTTTGGTCTCCCATTTATTGGTACTCAGCGACCCATTCTCAGAATTCACTTTATGAGCTCATTTCCCAGAATGATCGCGCTTGTAAAATGATGGACAACAGCATTACTTTGGAGCAGCACAATATGCATGATATGATCAACGCAACGCACTTCTACTCACTCATATAATAAAGCTGCCGCCCGACCCAGCTCTAGCTCGGAGGAGACAGAAAACACTTCAACCCAGTACTTGTTTTGTCAGCATGAACATTTACTTTTGCCATGTCATATATAACAAAAAGTGATATTAACTAGAAATCAAGTTTGCATGTGGTGTAACTTAGTTTTATTTTAATTCCACAAATTTGTCAAAAAAATTACAAAATACTCAAATGGGGAGAACACAGGACTCACAATCTGCCTTAATTATCTCTACTTTTTGTTTACACTGTGTCATCCCATGGCGACTACTAATATATACAATAAGCTTCAAGATACCAGTATATATAAATCTTAGCAGTCAGAATGTACATTCTGCTATTGCCGCTTTGAAACAAGAAGCTAAACCATTGACAACACTCAACATCAAAGGTTTAAGACACAAAAGAGGGACAAAAGGAGAAAATGCTTAAAACAAAAATAAAATGCTGTATACATCTGAGACAGAATAAAAGATACATGACAGTCCAATTACAGAAAGTGATCGGCTTTGGGCGTATACTGCTAAAAACAGGCTTCGTTCTATGCATACTCTTCAAAGGATGCACAATGGCTTTTTTTTAAAACCAAACCGGGAGAATTAAAAACAGTACAAGGAGCTTTTTGAACCGTACGCTCGAAAAAGGCCCACACATGATCTCACCAGAGATAAAAGTGACTTTTTAGCATGTGTCTTTTCAAATACCCAATGTTACTTCTGATGGATCTGGAAAAACAAAAAAAAAAAAACAACACAACGAACAAAAAAAAAAAATACTGCATGTAACAGTCGATGATTGCTATCAAACGGCCTCGACATAATGGAGAGCAACTAAAGAGGCATCATGCATCATAGGTAATGCGATGTCAGGAATGCAGAGAGCAGCTCAAACACGGTCATCATCTCCACTACTGTGAACACATGCACACACAGGTACACAGACTCCAATCCAAGCCAGCCTCTTCCCCCCAGGCTTCACAGTGAGAATGGTTCTATGAATCTGTACAGTAGGTCGGGAAACTGACTGTGCGAGGACAAACCGGGGGTGGTGGTTGTGGGGGGGGGATTGCTATCTTTTCCAGCACCCTTTGACAATGTGTACATCTAAAAGTAAAAATAACGCGCATCACGATGTCTCGTACTGTCAAAAAAAAAAAAAAAAAAAAAAAAAAAAAAAAGCAGTCCGGTCAGTTTCGCAAATCTCTAAGCACTGAGGAACTGGTCGAGATGGGAACCCGGCCAGCTGCAAAACTCAATGCTGTTCAACTTTGGTACACAGAAAACGGAGCGAACGGCTTTCGAAATGCACTTAAAAAGCCACGAGAAAGCCAATTATAGTTTCAGAACAAAAACTGAGGTTAATCAGTGCAATATAGTTATTCTTTCCAAATGGGCTACTTGTCCCAATACTCACGAGGCACCGCACATCCTTCTTCAAGTGTTTCGAACATCTAACTCTGCTCAAGTTCAGCTAAGAAATAAACATGTGGTCATGAAGTCATGAGTGTTTGTCGCAGACTGTCGATACATACGAAACGAATCAAATGAACGAAGGTAAAAAAAAAAATCTGAGCTTTGACCTCTAGAGGTGTTTGGATTAAAATCCGGTACCATTCTACCCAGCGAACCCCGTTTCCATGGACAGAACCATCTGACATGGTTACCTGCTCGAACAGTGCCATCTCCTTCCCCTCTGAAACAAGGGACGACACTTCAGAAAATTATTATATCGGAGGTCTAACGACTCTGTTAGGAATCCACACCTAATAATAATTATAATAATAATAATTATATATGTATATATATATATTTATATACTATTTACAGACTCAAAAAAACGCCATGCTGCAGCTTTTCTTAACATTATGAAAACCTCCTACAATGTATTAAAATAAACATTGAATTTAAGATAGCACTTTTCAGATATAATGGCCCGACTGTTCTGTTCCTCTGTTTTTCCCCCAATTAGCACAGTGACAAAGTATCTGGTTCTCTAGCACCTACAAAAGACGTCAGGGAAGCTTCTCAGAGTATGTTCATGCAGGAAAGTCACAATCAGTCTTGAGGACGCTGTCACTACTTGAACGATATATAACCCCCCGAAAAAGTCAATGTCTTAAAAAAAAGTCCGGAATAGTGAAGAAAGCTGACAACACAAAGAAGGTTCCTCAGACGATCCTCGTCACTCCGCTGAACCGAAAACGTTCCTAGGACACGCGAGTTCCCGTGTGTGACTGTTCTGCTGTGACCTCCTGTGTCCTGCTGCTCCTCTGGGAGTCCGCGGTTGATCACAGCTGCTTGTCGCTTTCTTTCTTCAACCGGCTGGAGAAAAGTGAGAGAAGAGAGACGTGCGGTATTATGACAGATGTTTGAAGCGCATGTACGCTCTAGCAAACGTTTGGTTGCGGGACTGACCTGTAATAGTCCTCCTGTCCTGGCAGAGGGCCGCCGTGCATGTGGTGATGGCCGTGTAGCCACTGCTGCTCCATGGCCAGTCTCTGTAGCTCTGCAGACTGTGCATGCATGGCCTGCAGCTGGTGTGCCGCCGACATGGGTGGTGGGAGCCCTGCTGGGAGATCTCTGGGATATGGAGCGCCTATGGATGACACAGGAAGACTGATTAGTCCATGCCCGGAGAAGCGTCAGAGAATCTGCTCGTGAACGTGTCTTACCGAACACAGGGTGTCGGAGCATCTCGTGTTCGTGCGGGGGTTGTCCGAGCAGGGGGTTGGGGATGGCTCCGGGCGGGTAGGGGAACCGGGCGAGGTGCGGTCCGGTGGCCAGCGGGTCTACGAGCGGGTGTGCCCCAGAACCTGGGGGACACACAAGACATTCACCACCACCTTCTCCGTGTCAGCAGATTTTTGTAATGGTACAGAGTCAATATTATACAGTAACAGATATTTAACAGCTCTGACATTCAAAATGAACATCGTGCTTACAAGCATGCAACAACAACAACAACAACAACAACAACAACATTTAATAGCGGGGATGCATGACATATCAGAACCGTTTTGGTAATTTGATACTGGAGATTAAAAAATAAAAATTACAGGCAAATATTACAAATTTAAACTACATGTTAAATTCCTCATTTTTACATTCATCTACCACTTAATCGTTTAAAATTGCTGCAGCCAAATTCAACATGAATATCTAACTTTCATATTGTACATTATTGTAATGTTATGCCTACATATTTATATTTGACAAAAAAAAATTACTATCATACATTTATCAGTTACCAGCAAAATAAGAACTGCAAATGTAAAAATGTTGGAAAGAAAATGTTTTTAATCAACCATGTATTAATAACATTGTTAAATTTAATTTTTAGCAAATGTCATACTTCAAGAGAAACAGAATTTGAACATTTACTGGCCATTTACTGTTCATAACATCAGAGAACCTTTATATCAGTGCATCCCCATTGTGTGTGTGTGTGTATATGTGTATATATAAACAAACACACACATACATACATATACATATATATATATATATATACATACATACACATAATATATTAAAGGGATTGTTCAACCAAAATGTAAAAATGGTATGATTAATTTTTGATTGAATCAAATAGCTCTGACACTCTATAGACAGTAAAGTTACTAGGTCAGAGAGCCCAGGGATTTTATCAAACAATTTCTCAATTTGTTTACCCAAGAGAATGAATACAGGTTTGGAACAACACAAGGGTGAGTATTTAAATCACAGAATTTTCAATTTTGAGTGAACATCCCCTTTAAGCCATTAACTCAGTCTTAAAACAGTCTTCAGTGGCCCAGATGAAATCTGTAGTAATTTTTTGGACTATTTTACATGAACACTAATTTTGTGGAATGGATTCAAACAAGTACGTTCTCATAGCTGAGAGTATTGCTCTTTTTTTTTTTTTTGCAGCTGAACGCAAATCAAATTAGCCAATATCTCTCATAAACGCAAGGAGATATGCAAAGATTCCATGTGGGCCTAATACAACAATCCAGCAAACAACTCTAGAGAGAAAGGTCCCTCACCTTGGTGCAGCGGGTCCTGTTGGTGCAGGTGTAGGTGTGAATGGATGTGCGAGTGCTGATGGTGGTGTGGCGTCACGTTGAACATCTGGAGCCGTGCGATGGGGTCGTTAGCCACAGAGGCCATCCTCTCGACATGTAGCCTCTCGGCCAAGCGCTCTGGATACGTCATCTCGGGCCGTAGCTGCGGCCCAGCTAGTGCCAGCCGTTCCCGCTCCAGTGGATTCAGGCCCGGGTGGAAGGAGGCGAATGGATGTGGGCCAGCCATGTGCGGGAGACCAATGGGCCCGTGTCGGGCAAAGTGCTCCATGGGGTTGGCGGAAGGATGCAGGCCGTCCAATTCTGGAGGTTTGACCTCAAAGCCCGGCTTCATCCTCTCCATTCTCATCTCCCTCTCGCGGATCTCCCTTTCCCGCATCTCTCGCTCTCGTAGCTCACGCTCACGCATGCTGGGGTCTGCATTGTACAGGCCGGGCATGTGATAGGCCAGGAGAGGGTCTGTGGGGTTGAGTGAGACGAAAAAGGGATGATTGCGGTTGGTGGGGGACATGACGTGGGGACGAGCGTATTCGCTGAGCTGCCGCAGGGCGGGCGTGTCAGGGCCGATGTAAGGGGGCACAGTGGCGATGGTGGTGGGTGGTGGATCAAAAGATGTCCGCATATGAGCCGATCCTGCCATCGGGGGTTCACCCATGCGACCCTCATGAGAAGAACTGGAAGCTTTCTGTAAAGACAGAGAGGATATTTAGGATCAAGTAATTGATACTGAACAATTTTAGCTGAAACCATTAAATAAAGTTCTGCTTCATCTTTTATGCAACACTTACAGCAGCTCTCTCAGCCTCCTTCTCTCTCTCCCGTTCCCGCTCCCTTTCTTTTTCTCGTTCCCTCTCCTTTTCTTTCTCTTCTCGTGCCTTCTGCTCTGCTTCCCTCTTGGCTTTTTCCAGCGCTTCTTCCCGTTTCTTTGCCAGTTTTGATGAGGCCAATGGTGTGAAGTAGAAGTCTGTTCTGGCACATGTGTTGTAACCTCTGTCCAGATGCTTGTAGAACCTGTAAACATTAAAGATGTCCAGGAAAGACATCAGAATTGATAATCATTGAGAATGAATGCTTTCAGAGTCAGTTTGCAGTGTGAAACCTTACTTCTTATTTGACTTAAGCAATGGAAGTGCAGAAATCTTTTTACAAGCTGAATTTGCAGCCTTTCAAAAAGCAAAGCAATTACTTAATGACAAATAAATAACCTCTGACATGTCCTCCCTTTTTACTATACTAGAGCCACTCAATCAGTCTTTTTAATCGTCGGTGCCATAATGAGCTGCTCTCTGTGCATTAGTGAGCTTATTGCTATTCACTGCAAGTGAGTGTGAGACAAGGCCACAGCCACTCTACAAAGACATGCTCATGTTCTGATGGAGGCTTTCACTGCTATGATGCAGTCATTAATCTGTGTATTGTCCACGCTTGATGACTGCAGAGGAGCTAAAGCTGGTTTAATTAGCACACTACATTAATAGTGCTATTTAGTACAACTTTACTACAACAACAAGTACATTTTGCATACAGAACCTGATGTGTATAGTTAATAATACACAATTTTAATAAATACTGTATTTTATTTCTAATAAAAATGCAAATGACTCTCTGTATATATATATATATATATATATATATATATATATATATATATATATATATATAAAATACTACTACTACTAATAACAGTATTATCTGTTTATGTTTTTTTTATTATTTTGGATTATAAAAACATTGTGTTTAAAAAAATACAATTAATGGTTACCGTGCTGACTGGCTGGCGTGACTGGGAGTGTTGACGATGGTGGGTGGAGGCGAAGGACTCCTCTGGGGTGGTGGAGGACTCTCTGGCTCCTCCGCCTCATCCAGAGGCTCTTCTTTAATTTGTACAGGTGGCACAGTGGAGGGTCCTGGACAGGGTGCAGTGACTGATGCAGGCAGGGGCATGGATATGGAGGAGGGTGGTTGTTGCAGCGCAGACATCGAGCTGGCCACAGAGGAGGGCACGGCGGAGGGTGACAGGACGGGGGAGCTGCCTGGCATGAAGGAATGAGGCGGGAACGGGGGCTGAGAAGGCGCCGAGTGCGAGGAGGAGGTAGAGGAAGGGAGCGGAGGAGCTGGAGGGGGAGCTTGACTTCCTGTTGCCGGAAGATTCTGGGACTGGGTGAGCACTGGTGGTTGCACGGGTGGAGGTTGAAGCTGCTGGCTTTGAGACATGAGCTGAAGGGGTGGTGGATGGGCGGAGGGAGGGTGATGTGTGGATAGAGAACTGAGGGGCTTCAAGGCAGGCGGAGGGGGCAGGTTGGAAGGCATCTGTGGGAATGGGGGGTGGCTGGGATGTTTGTGTGATTGAGGGTTTGGCATCTGTGGGATAGGGGTAGTTGGTGGAGGTTTGATGTGGGGCATAGGCAACGGTGCGGGCGGGAGAGGCTGCTCTCTGGGAGGCTGGCTGCTGCTCTGTGAGGAGGACTGGGACTGGGATGGAGGGGTGTGAGGTCGCTGTTGTTGAGACAGGGAGGTGGCTTGGGTCTGACCCGAGAGAGCTGAAGGGGGGACCTGAGACTGACCCATTGGGAAGGACTGAGCGGGTAAAGCGTGAGGGTGAGGCATGTGTGATGGCCCTGCCTGCAGAGGGTGGCCCATGGGCGGCATGGGGCCGTGTAGTGGAGGCTGCAGGGACTGAGGGCCGGTTTGAGAGGGTGGAGGTGGCTGAGGCAGGCCCTGCAGTGGGGAATGAGGCGAGGGCAGCCTCTGTGCTCCTGACTGGATGAGAGTGAGCGGACCTGCTGGAGGTATCTGCTGAGGAGGCATGGAGGTAGGGGGAATGGATGGGGACGGCTGAGACGACAGCGAAGGCACGCCTGAGGCGGGTGGCGTGGAAGCTGCGGCTGCAGAAGGAGGGACCGGGGGTAAAGCTCCGGTCTGGCACTGGATGACCGGAGGGTGCTGGCCCTGGAGGATCTGTTGCTGCGCAGAGGAGTCTGAGTCACTCTCGTTGTCACGAGGGCTGGGGATGCTGGGAGAGGAGCTGCGGTTGTCCTGGTCAATATCCTTAGGATCGCTGCTACCCTCGTCATTTACGCTGCGACCGTCCGAGCTCTCCCCCTCGCCCTCTCCCTCACACTCTGAGGGTGAGTCTGGCCGTTCCTGCGGAAAATGGAAAGGAGAAGAAAGGGTCAATAAACTTGGCCATAGAATGACCAATGACCGAATAATGGGTGTAGTCACGATCAAGAACAAATAATCTTTGCATATCACAGTGTTTGATTTGTAATATGAACTCCTGACATTTGAAAGGATATGAAATCACTCCATTGCTACCATAGGTAATGGCCAAAATAAATACAACTGCAAAATCTAGCATCTTAATTGGACTCTGGGTCAAAGAGAACTGCCATGAACCCTTCAGTGAACTTTAGTCTAAGTTTATTCATGTCTTTTGGATTAATGGAGAGCTGTTCTTCCAAGAAAACCTCTAGTTGATAATTTTTCTCCCAAACAAATACCACATCATCATAAAAATAATTTAGGTACATTACCACTGACATCTTTAGAAGTACTCAACAAACAACCATCTTTAATGCAGCAGCACAAATTTTGAAAGTTTTAAAAAACAACAACAAAACGAAGAAAGGAAATATCTGTTCTTTGTTTCTTTCTCGAGCTACACTTGCTCGTACACAAAATATTTTATAATAATAGGCTGATGGTTTACCTGCGTTTTAGACTTCTTGGCGCTTGCCCTCTCGGACTCCTCCGTATCCGAGGCACCTTTCTCTCTCTGACGTTTGGCACTCTTCATAGGCGATGGCGCCTCTTCCTTTGTCTTCTGTTTTGATAAAATGAAAACATGTTTGCTTTGAAAAAAGGTCCTGTGATGCTCAGTGTGAATTTGATTGCTGTAGTCTGGTCATGTAGGTCGTACCTTGCTGGGTTTCTTCATCGAGTCAGTCTTGCTGTCAGTGCTGGAGGTGCTGGCTGCACTGGGTGAGGTTCGCCCGCTGGAACGCAGATCCTCATTGGTCGGTGAGGCTCTGCCATCTGGGCTGGCTGTTTGCTTTTTGCGGCCACTTCGTAACGTTGACATCTGAACCGAATAACAAAATATCTGATATAACACTGCAAACAATGCTGAAACACGTTAAATGCAGTAAAAATGCCACTTAAAGGGAATAAAGTTTGGTGTCTTACTGAGCCGCGATTCCGTCGAGTCCTCATGCTATGCTTCCCGCTGAGTCCATCGTCTTCCTCTTTGACAGGTTTGAACATAAACGGTGGCGGGTCTACAGGCTTCTCAATGGGGGGTAGTTCGCCGTACTTCTTAAAATGGATCCGGCAGTCGGTACACAGCAGGATGTTCTCGCGACCCCCGTGGTGCCAGTCCTTGGAGGCTGTAAACACAAATTCGAGTTCAGCTGAGCTCTGCTTATTAAACATTACACTAACAGGAAGTGCTCCAGGCTTGGCCAAACACCTCATGGACATGCTAAGGTCAAAGGCTTTTACTCATCCACGCTGAGGATGTTTTCGTATCAGAAGTGGGAGTGATAGGAATGCCAACTGCATCCAACAGGTCAGAGGATTTAATGAGGCAAAAAACGGATGAGTAAGTGTCAGATTGGATTAAATTAGAAATGACACGCTCTGATGTCCATCTGCCAGATGAGGGATGGGGCCGTGCATCAGAGCGCTCTCAAACTGAGACTAATTACAGGCCTGCAGAGGGGATTATTAAAGACTTCTGAAGGGAGAACTCGTATAAAGTCTTCACCTGTCTCATACTATCACTACATTAGGGTATCATTTCACCCCTAAAGAACCGAAGCACAGACAAAACGCATTTTTTGCCATTTCTCTCACTCAATATACTCAATGACCTGCTGCATAAAAGCAGCATCACAGCTGTACTCTGCGTCTAAATACTAACATAATTTGATAGTTTAACAAGATCATCAATTAAGCACTCACTTGTAGTGAAACAGTGACGACAGGCGTAGCCCTTCAGTTCCTGCTCGCTGTCTTCACTGTCAAAGTCATCTTCGCTGGCTGAACTCAAGTCCACTGGAAAAGATAAACATGCTGGTTAATGAATGTCATTTCACAACTACAGTCTCTTTAAGACAGCCCTGCTACACTTAACACATTATCAGTGGCTCTTTGAAGAGACAAGTACAGTACACATAAGAGCGATCCCTCCCTGTTAGGACTCTTATCGGATATGAGATTTCAGCTGTTTACTTTGAAGGATCACAGAGGGGGATCTGTGCTCTGAAAAGCCATATTAGTCCTGGGAGTTTCAGGGATGTCATGTTTAGCTGTGACAAGAGTCTGTTCTCCATCTCAAGGGAGGAAGTGAGGCAGATTGCACTTACAGAACTCGCTAGATGGTGGGCGGGAGGGAGTGTTGACGGGAGTGGAGGCGGTGCGGGTCTTGATCCGGCGGAAGACGGGTTGTCTGCGGTGCCTGCGGTGGGCTCTGCAACTAGCAGCCTCTGGGGTTTTCTTCCAGTAATAGTAAAAGGTGATCAGCTCTCCCTGTGAGACAGAAAACACAAAAACAGTCTCATGAGCCAGCTGTTTTTACAAGCGCTCAGACAGCCACAGTGGATGAAACTGAACAAAGAAACACTTCAACTACTATACAAAAATAATGTTGATCTGTTAGACTTGATAAGGGAACAAAAAGACCTCAAATGTCAAACTGATAAAGGCAGCTGCAATGAAAAACATCAGTTTAGTTTTGATGACAGATAGAAAGCAAGGGAGAAAGTACAGAGTCCTGGACAAAGAATCCATGCCGGGTTTGCCAGCAGGCCGGCTTGTTGTGCCATGGCCATGTCTGTCCCAGGATTAGGCAGCGAAGCTCTCTGAATGCTGGGATATTAGGATCAGTACATTGGTGGCTGCCTGGGTGGCAGGCGCTTGAATGGAAACAAAGGAACATGTCAGGGAGAGCTTTGGCGCTACAAATAGGGAGTGAAATGGCTCCAAGCCCCTGCGCTAGAAGAGTCAATTGAACTTTAATCAAACATTCAGAGGGCGAGCTTGCCAGGGAGTAAGGCATATAAATCCCAAGCACAAAAGCCAGCCAGGAAATCAATACCCTACTGAAACATTAACACATGCAATCATGGATCAGAAGACGCTTTGCTGAGGCAGCCTGCGCAAATTAACTGTCGCTTTCCGGACACACTCAAAATACGCATGCCCTGAAACCGTTGTCTGGTGAAGAAGCAATTAAGCACTTTTCCTGCGGTGGTTCCTCTTGTTTCTCTCTCATACCTTTCAGTTTCTTTCTAACTGAATCATTTGCCTGATTTTGGATATTCATTTCAAGACGCTGCTTTGGAACGGCTGGCGTGTCAATGGCTGAGCTTTTAACATACTTTAATGTTTTAATGATGCAGGAATGAGTGAAGAGGACAGTCATAAGGTTTGACAGGGTCTGTTAAACTCGGGCTGAATGGGGCTTGGGAATCTTAATGCATATTGATTGCTTTCCCTCTTTGCTTCGGCTGTTCTTCTTGACATAAATTGGTCATTAAAATGCTGCTCTCCCCAACACATTAACAGCTTTACGGCAAACACTTCAAACTATTCTTGGCAGCAAGCGGAAAAACATGTACTTCGAATCCTATCAGACTATTCATAGGCTATTTTATTGCTTGAGTGAATTTTACTGAACCATATAGATTCGCTTTGGATGCCTGCACTTGAGTGTATGAATTACATTTACATAAAATCACCACAAAAAAAAATAAAAAATTCTGCAGCAGTCTGATGGAAAGGCTATAAAACTGAGGTCGGCCTGCTAAGCTAAAATGTCTGACATGGGCAAACAAACATAAGTCTCACACTTACAGCTTCTTAAGAGCTTTGCCTGCCCCTTTCTCCAAAAGCAATCAAGGTACAGCATCATTTCCATCAAGAAGCACTTGGAAAGTCACACTAAAAGCAAAGGCTTTGGTGTTTCAAATTTAAATCCACTTTATGGTCTTAAAAATAAAGGCCCGATCAGAATATGCCATTGAAAGAAAAATAAAAGCTTCACAAAAAGATGTTTATTGAGAAGTAGATAAATGTTCTCAACATGTTTCCACATGCATCAGACACAGAGTATCCTATCTCTGAGTGGCCCAATGTATGAGGAATATCAATTATCACAATTATTTGTGGGTGGTACAAATGCTTGCCAAATGAGAAACGCAAGGCTGACAGACGTCAGCTTCAAGTATCCCAGCCACTCAACTAAAGGAACCATTGAAAACACCTGAGAGTTAATGCCTTGTTAGCTCTCTTAAGAATAAGCTCAGCTTCTCCGGGTAATTTATTTGATATGATGAGAGGAACGTGCAATGGCGAAAGGCCCAGGCCCGCGTCTGAGAGCAAAAGGCTTTTTGGCGGGGTCGGTCAGGGCGCAGGTGCAGGCCAAAGGATGGCAGGCTTCCTGATGTGAAATTTAATTGAAATGTGCAGATCAAAACTGTTCAGCAGGACAGCGGGCTGGCTTTCTTCACAGCCTAATGACTGCTCACCACAGCACCCCCCTCCCCTTCCTCACGATTGCCCCTTGCTTTTTATTTTCCCTCCCTCTATTTGATGTGAGCTTTGAAGCATGAAACCTCAACTTAATGCTACAGAAGATAAAAAGAAAAGGTCATTTTAGCCCTCAACCATTTCGCCGGAGCACTTCATAGCTCTTAAACATCCTAGAGGAAGGCAGACGAAAAATTTGCTGGGGTTTGGCGTAATAACGCTGTGAAAGGAATCACTGTGGTCATTCAAAAGTAATTTAGTCCACAGGCTATCAAGACAGGTGTCAAGGTTGGAGAAGAGCAGACATCCACAGGCGAAGATAACGCAGTGATGTTTAATGCAATCTACTGAAGCAATATGTAGAGGAGTGGCAAAATGAGGATGAAAAGAGTGATGAAATGTTTTGAGAGGATCATCTGTGATGATGACAAATTTCCTTGGGCGATAACTGTACGATGGAGAGCTATAGAAAAATCCCCTTTCAAGCTGGAAGAGAGGAAGATGGAAGAGGAAATATGATTTGATTGGAAGCGTGGAGGGGCTGTGCCAAGTCACGGCTTCGGGTTTTTCTCTCATCCCTCACTCGTTTCAGAGCTGCCCATTCTTTCTGGCAAGACGGTGCTGTTTTTTTCGTCGCACAGATGAGAAAAAAAAATTTCACAAGGTGTCGCACAGAAACGTAGGATGGGCGAAGAAGCAGCTATTAGTCTTTTATATAAGGAGATGTCCTACTGTGAAGCAAAATAAAAGATGACATCTGGGGGAGGAAATGTCTCCTGTGAGATTCTGTTTGCAGTGGAGGCCTGTGAAGCTGGATGCACATAGCGAGTTAGTGTCAAGTGCTAAGACTGACAGCTTGAATAACAAAGCCAGGTCTTTGTGTGTCAAGAAAGGTTTGTTGGAAACAAAACAGATTTTTCTCAACAATCTGTAGTGAGCATCAAATGTCAAATATAAGCTTTTATTTACTGCATACACTAGTGTGTAAAAGATTAAAGATAGTCCACCAAAAAATTTTAACCCAGTGTGATTTAATGTCATACTACACAAAAGGCAGTGTATTTTATTTAAGATAAAAGTCAATGTGCACATTGTTTGGACCCCAATTGACTTTCATTCTTTTGAGAAAACGGTACATGACGAATGACATGGTGAATAAACGAGAATGATCTTCACACTCTCTATATAAATCTGTAGCATTTTTAAAATCATTTGTGGTTGAAATAGAACTGGAATTTTGTACGACATGAAAATACTCGGCCTAAAATACATTTTCCCGAATAGCTTGTCCCCCTGGAGCCAGGATAAATGCGTAAAGCTACTCGTGTATGTGGAATTTCCTCCATTAGCCCTGAATCTCTAAGCAGAAGAGAAGAGTGTGTGCCAGGGAGCGGGAGATACTGACAACGTAAGCTTGGAATTATGAGACATTTCAGAATGCTTCCATCTGCAGAATATTTCTGGAGGGTGGATTATCTGACAAGGAAGGGGCTTACCTCCTATCACGGCACAGAGAAACGCTTTTCCACTCTGATTTTGCCTTGAGAAAACCGACGATGTGTGAGCGTGCGTGCACAAACTGTAATTTCCAACAGATTACGCTTCCTTTCATTGCGGCAGACCGTTGGGGAGAAACCGTAGCTGGACCTTCTGGTCATATGCGCGTCTGTGTGTAGGATGGGAGCAAGGCCTAAACTCCTGTATTTATACACTCATCCGCACTCAGGCCTGGACTTGAACAGATGGTTTCTGTTTTTCCTGGCAGATTTGTGACGAAGCCACAAAAGGCCCCTGCTTTGACAGCGAGCCAAACGGTTAAGGCTGTAGCTGGCAAATACAGGGGAAGGAGAGCAGCAGAGAATGCAAGGGAGGGCAGCAAGAGGGGGAAAAGAAAATGGAAGATAGCAACAGACAATCAAGCCAGCCTGAAGAGAACCTCAAGAGCATTTGCTTGGTTAAACAATGTTTTTGATACGAGAACATTTGGTCACTAGGTACAGACAGGCAATGTGCAGCTGTAAACATTAATTAGTTGAGTTGGCCCGTGTGCTTTACGGGTTCTTGCATGGGGCCGATTGTGCCCGTGTACATGTGGGTGGAGGGACATGCAGAGGTAACAACAAATTCAAGCCTCACACACACACACAGTATATATGTATTAATAATTACTTTTCAAATAAAAAAAATACATTAATAAATCAAATTTTCAAAATTGCACTAAATGATCACTATAACATATAGCACGAAAATAATCTGAGGCCTTTTTCGTTTTTGTTTTTTCATTTTACCTCAATATAAATATATATGCAATTTATATATAAATTAGTGCTGTATTTTGGATGATTAATCACATCCAAAAAAGTATGTAATATGTATATTTTCTCTTTTTCTGTCTATATGCACACACACCAATCATTTGTAGAATTCCTACTAAGATTTCATTGATAGCCCTTGCCACCAATTTTTGCAGTCAACTGTCAGTCAAAATAAATGCCGCCGTTATACCGCCTGAGACGAGCCCTGAAAAATTGCATTGAGAGGAGATGTATATTACTGTAACCTTGCTCCAAAGTCAACAAAGCAATGTAGAGCACTGCAAAAACAGGCTCCATTCAAACAAGATTGCCCAACCTTGTGGTTAAATCAGGCAAATGCGAGACAAAAAAAAGTGTGCTACAATGGCCTTGGCTGATAGAGCGGGGTGTAAAGGGATGTTAAATAGACAGCAGATCCCTGCTGCGCTGCCGTTTTTCTGTTGGAAAAGAAAGAATAAGCCGTGTACACTCACAGGTCAACGAGGCACAAGCAGAGGAATCAGCAGTTGTGTTTCCCTGCTGTAAGCGCTTTTAGCCAATGGAGGCAAAAGTACGCCACAGCAAGACTTTTTGATGGGGGTCGATCTCTTTAATCCAAAAGATCAAGTTGTATAGCCACAGCTTTGTTCAGAAAGGCAGAGAGCAAACAATACACAGAATATCCATGCCCATACTTCATACACACTAAACAGAAAAAAAATCGAATTATTTGGATAGCCTATCAAGAGAGTCTAAACCATACAAAAAGGCTAAGAACACAGAGATAAACAACATTTCCATAAACAACATTTACCAAAACAAGCAGACAATTTTATCAAGCCTGGACAGCTGCTGGCGATCGAGCAGGCCGCCAGTTTTAGCCATTTTAATTAGTGCCCAAACCCGAATACCTCTAATCACACAAGCGTCTCTCTAGGGCACTGGCTACGGGGCTAACATCTTTGCAATGAATTCAATTTGACATTTATACAGATCGCACCAGGGCAAACATCTGCTACAAGGTTGTGCACAGAACAGTTCTATCATCTTGGCCATCTTAGCTTGAAAATTACAGGACCCGAGGGCCAGGGCTGCCTCCTTCCCCAATTGGATCCTCTGCAGCTTTACCTCCCTGAAACGCCAGCAGTGAAGCTGGATTACGCCACGGAAGCTTTACGATATGGCTGCTTTTCCAACGTGACGGAAAATGTCCCCCATACATCTCATCACACACTCCTCTCTATTTTACAACTTAATATTCTTTCTTCCTGCAGGTGCAACTTAAGCTTTGGAGCGTTACCAGTTAGTCTGCACCCCGCTGAAACAAGGGTGTACCTGGCATTAAAAGGCGGAGGCAGATTTCCAAGAGTTTAAAGAAATACTGATCGTGCTGTAACCATACCAAAATAGCTTTTAGATTAAAAAAAGAAAAGAAAAAGAAAACGAAAATCACAAAAATAAGCTGTTAAATTATTATTCTTTTTTTTAAAAGACCATTTATATGCATCAAAATAATCTCACACACACACAAACAAAAAATGAAGAAATTACAGACCATGTGCAGTTTACACATGGGTCTAAATCAATAAAGAGAATCATTTTATGAGTAGAAAAAAAATCTTTCTGGAAAAGCACATGAACAGAACTGCAAAGCTGTGTTATCTGCGATCTGTAGACACATCATGCCGGGTTTGTTTGGGAACATTTCTTGCACCAGTACACAAATTATTCCATGACGTTGTCTTTCAAGTGGAGGAAATGGTGGCAGCGAAGAGAGCAGAGACAGTAAGACGACACACCCACTTCCCCAGCTTCCTCTTTTATTTGACTTCATATAAAGCATTCCAGAGAGCTAGTCAGGCCTGGTGTGTTTGCACAGCAGTGGGTGCTTAGCCTTGGCACCGGCTCTTTATGAGAAACCCAGCTAATAAGTGCTGAGGGGAAAAATGGGGAGAGGCAGAAAGGCTGCACTGTATCCCCCTCTACGGCCCTGGGCATTTAAAAACGCTACGGTCATATCAAATCCCGGACCGCATTACCTAGAGGAAATGCAAGGGAAAGAGTCTTCACCAAAAAGGAGCAGGAAAGGACTTTGTGTTGGATGAATGAAGGAAAGAGTTTCAGAATATGTTCAAAGTCACACAAGAAAGAGATATGGCAAAAGGAAATAGGAGAGTGGGAAAAGGACTGTAGAGAAAATAAATCAAGCTTTCCGCGGGGTATTGACTGGCACTTGCACAGAGAGCTGGCTTTCAGCACAAAAGCGACTTCAATCTTAAGCAAAGTGGGGCTTTTTAGAGAACGCTTGCTTTTCTTAGTGTATATTGAACTAACCCCTCAACCCTGCCCTTGAGCAAGACTGCTGTGCCTCCATCTCTCCTTTTTCCATCATTCCCTCTTCTTGTCCTGGTTTTTAGAGGATGGCTTGATTATGTATGTATGTACGAACTGACGTAAATGGAACAAATGTATCCACATGAATGGGGATTGCCATTAAAACAATATACAATTAACATTTTTTAGAACATACTGGTATAAAAAAAATTGTTTTAGGGGCTACAAAATTTTTTTATGAGAATAAAATGAAAATAAAAATCATTATTATAAAAAATAAGCAACTTGTGCTTACTCTGTCATTACTAAAACAATGACGACAACATATCTTTTTTTGTTCCAAGTAAACAAAAATCAACAAGTAACAAATTTCAGCACAGAAGTGCATTGCTGCACTCGTCAAACAGGTATCTGGGTGTGTACACACACTTAGTTAATAATTACTTGCTCTGTACTTCACTTTGTTATTTCCTCTACAGGGTCACACTAATAATTAAAAGGGTCACTTCAAATATGAATTTTATGGCCAACAGAATACGTGCTGTTCAGCATGACAAAACTATCAATGACTGTAGTGCTTTAAGGGTGACAAGTCTTTACACAAATTCCCTCTGCTAGCAAGGATTTTCTTCATTGACTAATCATTGAGCTAAGTCAATATCCCATAAAACATGCACTTGATAACCAACCTATTAGCCATAGCTTGTGTTTTAGTCTATCTGACATGACACTGAGGCAAGTAAAGCTAACAGATGACCCGATAAAACACTGATAAAAACACGCCTGGTGTGCAAATCATATTGTACTTAAAAAAATCATATAAACATACGTATGTATATATATATATATATATATATATATATATATATATATATATATATATATATATATATATATATATGTAGGTTACGTTATAACGTATAGTAATGCATTTAATTCAATAACTGAATAAACGGTTCAATAATTTAATATTTTACAGTTCAGTAAAAATTACACGTTTTATTCATGCAATTTTTGTATTTACTGATGCAGTGCTGAAACTATTAGCCAAACAGCAACAACATTCAAGTGCAAAGTAATATGCGTTTACCATTTTAACACACCCTACAAATAAAAACAATAACAACAACAACGTAAAATTAGATGTGCATTGCAAAAATTTCTACTACTACTTGGATACTAAAACAAAAAATTGTGCTGTTTTTTAAACAAAACAGTGCTTTAAGATTGAAAAGTTTCGTTCTTTAAAGCCATCAGTAATCTGCTGTGTGGCTGTACTGAGCTGAAACCAAATATTATATAAACAGTCATGATTCTGTTTTGACTAAACACACATTTCAGGGCCCCTGTTCAAGCACCTAACATGCTTACTGTTAAATCTAATATTCATGCACTCAAGTCCATGAGTAAGCTATGGCTTTCAATCATTTCCCTTAACCTAACCGTTTTGAAACCACTAAGATGTAGCTTCAGTTTCAAAACAAACGAGAAACCACAGTGAAAAGGAGTTTGTTTTAGTGTCCAAGAATGATGACAAATGTATTTAATAGGAAACAAATGACTTACCGTCTCCTTGTTAGGGAGCAATTCTTTCCGAATCCTGAAAAAGTTTTTCCCGTACTGCCTTAAACCCTTTATGAACCGTTTCTGTTGTGAAAAGAAAGAGGAAAAACAGTTAAAATGAGATTTTTAACCGCTCGTAACAATAGACACAAAGCACTGCAAATGCATTACATTGTGAAGCGAAAGGGGAAGAAAACAATGTTGTGATCTTAATCTGAAAATCTCCGCTTGTGCTAGCTACAGCTCAGCTACAGTCAGAAAAAAAAATGAGGGGAAATGACAACAAAAGCAGGAATAGAAGCTGAGATTAAACCACAGCGGAGTAAAAACACGATGGCAGCTCGTCTGAAATCTTAGTGAAAGTTCAACAAGGCGATATGCATATGAGGGTCGCACAACACTGAAGTTCAAAGCCGCAACTGAACTTCAATAAGTTACGACGAATCACAACACACTTCTCCCTGATCTCACAATTTGCATGCTCGCACTTCAAACAGCTGCCTGATTCCTGCGCAAAGTCCTAGAATTGCAAACCCATTCGCTTGCAGTTAGTGCAAACAAACTGAACTTAAGCCAACAGCGTTTAAATAACCAGGTTGAAAAACGACTCCGAACAAGCAAGCAAGCAGTTAATAAATAAAACGCTCACTTTAACAAAAACGTAAGAAAAGAACTTTTACAACAAAACCAGAACTTCCAAAATAAAATGGTGTTTACAGACTGCTGTGATACAAAAGGAGACTGAGTAGCTTGAATGCTTTTCTATTCCTTTAAGAGCCACAGACTGTGAGCCATAAAAAGCGGAGGCAGAAACATTCATAACCAGCGAAGCAGACAACCAGCAGATTTACTTTCTTGTTCCAGCGGCGAGCCCCGCTCCACAGTAATCTCAGTCAACGGTCCTCAACAAACAAACTGTTCGGAAAGCCCGTGAAAAGTCCACCCAGCACACGACCCAGATCTCCACATCCACTCGCAGGCACTAACAAAATTGAGGTGCAAATCCACAAAGTCTCCGAAGGTACGTCGGTTTTTTTACGAGCAAGAGATAGCTTGTCACTCTCTGCTCCTCCACTACAAAGGGGAAGGCTTTACATGTGATCTTTCTGCTAGAGAGCCTCTGGTCTGCGGCTGGTCGGAAAACCTGGAGCGGATTCGTGCAATGCATGGTGAATTGCTGGAGCTGTGTCACACATGCATGTTCTGAGGTCTCTCTTTAAACGTGTGCGCGAGTGTACACATCAACTCTACATCTGCTCTTCTCGTTACTCAAACTCCATCCCCCTCGAAGTTTTTTTTTTTTTTTTTTTTTTTTTTTACAAGGAAACCGTACAGTTTCACCGAGCACTAACCAGCGAGAAAAAGCCAGGGCGATCTTTGTAGAGGTTTTAAACGTGGTTAAAAGTGGACTCCAAAACCAGTCATGGAGTTCCTCCACCGCTCTTGGCAAACTTCTTCTCTAATGCACACTGGTTATGTAACCGGGAACTGTTTACACATGGTGTTTAAAAGAACAATCTTCGGTGAGGAAGGGAGTGAGTATTACTTGTTTCTCTTTACGAGATAAATGAGATGTTTGAGGATAATCCTGCAAATTAAAACTACAAGCTTAAAAACTACATCTAGCCTCACCGGGACCTTGAGATACTTAATCATAAGAGTTAGAAAAACCACCAGAGATCGCACGTTTCATCTGTTGTGGTAAAGAGGCGGATGATTAACCAGTAGGTGGTGCAACGTGCAAAACGAGTGTGTGATGATCTAAATGCACCTATGACTAAAGTACCAGATATGAGTTACGACACGTCAGAATCTCCAAGCACCTAAATTATTTTACTGAGTGTTTAAATGGGTGTAACGTCAAGCCAAGCAAAATAACAAAAAGGATAGACGGCGAAAAGACGTTAAGTGTTGAAAAAAATAAATCTCAGCGTTTGCATTTGGCACTGCGATCACGGGCGCCACAACAGAGACTTAACCAGAACAACTTTTAATCTCGCTCTGATGAGCATCTAACGGCTTCGTGCGTTAATGAATCCCCAGCCTGGTGACCACGGGTCTTAGGTGTGCACATGAGCATTTTGTTTAACGCATTAAGCGTTAAAGGGATCCTCGCACGCCTTCATTATCCGAGGTCCTGGATCCTGACCGGCAGGACAAAAATCAATTACACCTGCCAGAGCGGCGCGTGTTAGCGGCCTGATTATGTCACCTTAATTATGTTTCCACTACTGTAATATTTACAGTGCACTGCAGGCAGGCAGCTACGTGCGCGGCCGTCTCGTTCACTGCGTGTCGGCTCCACTTTAAGGCTCCATTTCAGCTGCCTGGGCTCGCTGCACTCTGAGCGCAACTAATAAATCATCCACCAATCTGCTCCCTGAATTGCTCTGCCTCTGCTACGATTGCTCCGGACCGCCGTTGCTAGGCAACATGGCAGATGACGGGAGGGGCCGGAGAGCGAGGGGCGAGTGGAGGAGGGGTGAGAGGGGGAGGCGAGCGCTACCGAGTCACCAGCCGCCCGCTCTGTCGAAACAACAGGCTTCTTTCTGTCAAAAATTGTTCCAGTGCGCTGGCTCTGCTTTCTGCCTCTCTCTCTCTCTCTGCGCTCGACAGTGCTCTATTGTAAAAGAGAGCAGGGAGAAGGGAATACAGCTGAAAAGGCTATTGTGATGCGTGCGCACTTCCTGTCTAAATCATAATTGTTAAAAGCTGTAAAACTGGTTAAGATCATTCGAGCATGTACAAACAGATGGTGTCAGACCACTCAGTACAAAACACACTATGTGCGTCCAACACAAACACACAGTCTTCAAATACCAGGAATGCCTAACATTTAGCTCAATGGTAAAAACACGACGGCCTTTCGTTGAGGCTGCTCTAAGGGTGAGTATACGATTACAGTCGCACATTACATCACTAAAATATGATTCGACGTGACGGCAATGATGATGGCACTTTCACACACAAAGCGACCACAAAGAGAGATGAGAGCCAGCCCACATCCTGTCCATTTCAACCTTACATAACATCAAAACCACAACAGAAAAAAGGAAAGACGTGAGGGAGAACTATCAAAGGCCCAGACGTAGTACTAGTCCTATTAATGTGAGCAGATGCCTGGAAATGCTTCTAAATCAGGCCGTCGCTGCCGCCTCTTAAGCGTTTGCTTGAGTCTATAAATATGCATAGATTTAGCTTAACCGCAGTTTTTCTTGTGTACTGTGTAAAACCAAAGGTGACAGGAAATACTCCAACACACCCTTCCTGCCTGTGCAACACTTGTGGCAATAAAACAGTCTTTAAATCTGAGTGCAAATTATTCCACTTCACACATAACTAAAATAGCAGAGTAACAGAGAAAATATTTCCAACCAAGTAAGTGGTTGCAGGTCTGTTTATTTGTATCAAATAATAGAACTTGAACTGTATTTGATAATAATGTAAATGATAATAAAAATGTAGGCTTATTTGTAAACTTTAATAATACTAATAGCATGTGTGTTTGTATCTATGTGTGTATTATGTAATCTATATAATCTATATATGTACACACACACACACACACATAGATACACACACACACACACACACACATATATATATATATATATATACACATACACATACACATACATACATATGCGCAAAAAATGTGTATTTTAGTGGTTACTGGATATTGATCAGTAACACGATATACAAATATAGTAATTTTCTAGTAATTGTTTTAAAATAATTTCTTACAATTGCTATACTGTACTTTAATATGCCTATATATATATATATATATATATATATATATATATATATATATATATATATATATATATTTTTTTTTTTTTTTTTTTACATTAAATTAACATTAGTAAATATCAAAGCTAGATTTGAACAACATTTTTGCATAATATTGTGTTGGGTCACCACTTAACGTCCCATGTAGATTCTGGGTCCTAAAGCAAACGAGTTGAAAACCACTGAGCCAAACAACCATGTAACCTCCTAAGTGGGTGGCCAGTTTTATGGTCCACAGGAAAATGTCAGTTTGCTGTACCGGGTAAGGTTTTAAAACATTCTTCCCGTCTCCAAAGACCCAGCCTCTCTTTATTCATGTGCACTGAGATTAATTATAAAGGAGGGAGGTGTTTGAGCGTTTGATTGGAAAAAAATGTGCAGGCTTCATCGTTCGCCACTGGGGGGCTGCAGCCTTGCCAGGTTACCCACTGCTGTGCACGGGACTTCAACTATCTGGAGCTTCATACTGTCATTCGTCAACCCGTGACAACCTCGAGATAATACGCAGCGGGGCAGAGCAGCAGATCGCATCCCTCACTGTGGTCATATATCAGACACCCTGAAACACAACACACTGTGCTCCTTTTCTGCTTGTGTTTCAAAACCCATTTAACTGAATTTTTGGCCATCTCAGGCACATTTGAACACAGCCTCTCTTAAGGAGACGGTTTGCTCCAAAACTACAATCATTCACTGACCTGCATGTCATCTCAAATCTGACTTTTAATTTAGATTTTTTTAAAATGAATAATAGATAATTAACTTCGGAGAACGTACCTTTTATACCTAACGACAATTTGTTGGGTAATTAACTACACAAGATTGGTGTCAATTTTTGGTGTATTTGTAATGTTTATTTTTTATACTTTTCATCTCCCTTTAAATCAAAAACACAGTAAAAACAGTACCATTGTAAAATATTATAATTTGAAATGGTTTTCCTATTTGAATACATGATCTATTTGATTTAAAAAAAATGAGGCTCTTTTTTGTACGTCTGCAGTATTTATTGTATTTAGATCTGTGTTAAAAACTTAATGTGTTCATGAACTTAGTGTGTTTTCATAACATTACTACTATTTGAGTAGTTAAGCCCAACCCTGAGGGAAATATTATTTAAAAAAAAAAAAAAATCCTCACAAAAAAATCCTCACAGCGGACTAATATTTCTTACACTGCATTACTAAAATAGCTTACAAGATTCAAGGGTGTTACATATGCCATGCCATTTTAGAGCATTACTGCGGGATCTAAAAGAACTCTCCAGATAAACTGTGGCACGGGAAAAGAAATGAAATGGCACGCTCTTTCTTTCTGCTGCTGAAAGCGCTGCAGGCTAGTCGTAGAGAAGAGAGGCTCCGAGGGCCGCGTACAGCGGCTGAGGGAGACGGGTGACAAGTGACCCTGAAGAGGGGATGATTCTGTCATTTCTGAGACAGTCACTGTCACTTTTATTCACATTTCAAAAAGGAGCGATGGAAAAAGAGCAGGAATAATGAGGCTGTGGACCTGCAGGCTGAAAGAGAGAGAGGGAAAGCGAGGGATGATAAATAAATGAGGAGCAGCGGGGCTGGAGCGAGCGTCCAAGGTCAGGGGTACATTTACACCTGTCCCTCAAGGCTGCAGGGCTGCAAAAGCACAACTTGAAATCAGATAGGGGGAGCGGTGTCCTTGACAGTGCAGCGGTGGCCTGGCTGGGTTACAGATGGAGAGGAGGGGGCGGCCCGCCTGCCCCAAACAGCCTCCTGCGGGGTGCGCTCAAACCACCAAAAAAAAAATAAAAATACCAACAGTGGTGTAATTGAGGCCTGCACTCATGCAGCATTTATTCAGCAACTCTATTATTCATCTCAGATACTGTTATACAGTTCGCTTCACACACGTGCATTAAAATACAGGCGCACACTCGGTTAAACACGCCGATGCAAATCGATACGCACAGGCTAACTGATCTTTTTCAATGGGCTCACCGGGCACCATTAAAATGACCCCTATGTTTAAAATACTGCCTTGTAGCTTTTAGTGAGCGTGTACATATGTACATATATACTCACACAAACATGAGTATTGATTTTACTGGGGAAATATTAAAGCCTCTTGGGATGGAAACGAGGTAGTAAACATTTAGGACACTTCTTGAATAACTTATGTTTAGCAAGTTCGCTTGACGATGGTGAGGTATCCGTGAATATGTTATAAGATCTTTTATATATACAGAAGTGGTTTATCCTGGGCTTTTCCACGATCCTACGGCACACAGCTGATCTATTTCTATCTTTGTTTTCCATATATTTTAACGACTGAAGAACAAAATGCACTTGGTACTTGGATCAAGTTTAATTCTCTAACACAAGCTGACCAAGACTTTCTTTCCCCCTCCTTTGCTTCTCCCTCACTGGGAAGATTTATTCCACAGGCCATAAACAGGATGCAGCTGCCCTGCTCTGCTGGAGGAGTTGGAATTCTGAGCGCTTTTCAGCGGACGACACAAAGCCAGTAATGCAGCAAAATCCGGCCTTCTCTCGCCACATAATGAAGAAAGTTAACTTGTTCACTCACCACTTCATCCTCTGACCAGCACTTCTCAATCAGCTTGGGCACTGGTTTCTTCACCAGCCGCTGCAGGGCTTTTCCTGCATCATAGCTGCTCTCGTGAAGCTGCATGAAAGGAGACAAATTGACATTAATGAAAGTTGTTTGGAAAAACTTTTTGTAAAGTTACTTATTTTTAAATTTAAAAGTCAACTATATTACCAATACTGTTTAAATATGTAACCACTCAATGTAAACATCTGAAAACAAGTGAAAACGGGAGTATAAAAATATAATAATACATATATTAATATTCTATTAGCATGTGCTAATGAATACCACATTGATATCACAAAATAAAATAAACTTTACCACAATTTATTTGAACTATAATGTGAGTCAACAAAATGAAATAAAACTAGTAAATGTAACCCTGAATTACTAAAAGGCAAAAAAATACACAAAACCATTTAACCTTAAAATACTAAAAGTAAAAAAAAGGCTGCCTTTGTGCTTTGTCTGAATATTGTTTCAATTTATTGTTTTTATCAACAGTTTTTAATTTATTTAAAATCTATTTTCAAATAATTTTAAAGAAATTCCTTGCTTTTATTATAATGATCCTTTTTATGACTCTTTAAATACCTTACCATTTGAATTAACATTGTTTATTGTATGTGCTTGTCTTTTCTAATTTAACCAAGCGTTTGTTAAAAATCTGTAAATAAATATAAATACAATGAATAAAAAGCTAAACTAAAATACAAACACAATTTAACCCAACTTCACACAAAAATACCAAATTAAACTGGAAAACATCACAATTTAACTCGAGTCAAACAGACTAAACTAACTGAAATCTTAAATTCCCAAACTTGATTCAAAAATATTAAAATCTAATAAACCTAGAAAATACCTTAACTTAAACTAGTGAAATAAAAACCACTGAATACAATGGAACTAGACAAAACTAAATAAATGCAATAAAAGTAGAAAACTTCCTAATTTCGTGTCAAAAAGCAGCATGTAATTAACTATCTAAAAATAATATTGGGCCATGAAAAAAGCAATGCTACATTTTAAAGAAATGAAAAATACTGTATAACTGATACTGAAAGTAAGAAACTACAGCTTATCCAAAACAGTTGAGTTATGGGGCTACTTTTAGCTAGTTGCTCCACTTCTGATTGTTACAAGGTGAGGAAACCGTCATATCAGATTGCCATCGAATCATTTTTCCCAATGTTAGGACAGCCTGAACATTGTAACAGTGATTGGCTCCCTATAAACGTGTCAGATAGGGTGAGTTTGGACAGCTGGACTGGAAATCTGAAAGCCATTAAGTATTGAGCAGGCAGATGAGTGTGAACTCAAATAACCTAAAAAAAATACTGCCAAAAAAGCAGCCACGCAAGCCTCAAGGGTGACGCTGAAAAACACTGCAACATGACTCAGAGAGTCCAGACAAGCTGCTTATTATACTAGCCCTTAACAATGGAGCGTTTTGTCGCAAACTGATGTCAGTCACTATTTAAAGCCTTAAAGTTTCCCACATCAGGTCTGTTTACAAAAATGGCTGAACACAGAACAATATCTGGTTGAAAGGAAAAATCCTTTTTCCCGCACCTCCACTGGAGACGTCGGTAAGATCAAAACACAATTCAGCATCAGCAATCGTTACTAATATGGCTACAACGAAGCAGCTTGTCAAAGGCAAGCAGGTACTAGACTGAGGCACGAGGCGCTTCACGCCGAAAGCACATTGGAATTGCAGATGAGTGGAAAAAGGTCAGGAAACGCGAACCTCGGCTCACATTAATTCTCAGCTTATCCACTTCTCAGTCAAAATGGAAAATGTCATGTTTATTGCATTTCAGGTTCATTTGCCGAATGCTTTTTTTTAAAGGCTAGCGAAGACCAGGTTTGATAACGGCTCACAGGCTGTCCGACATGGGCGGCATTAGCATATCAGGCTGTATGCTCTGTACTTGACCGGGTAACTTGACCAGTGGGGGCTGATAAATTCGGCTTTTGAGAAAAGCTCAGCTGTCAGGGGCCAATGCGCATTAACGAAGCCACGAATTACAGCCCTCTTGTTCAGACATCTTACAATCGCAGACATCACTGAGGATCTCTTCAATGCCAATTTACTAGCGTGTTTTGATGGCCCCTGGTGCCCGTGTCTTTCCCGAGGCGAGGCTGTGTTCAGAGAGCGGTAGCCTGTGGTGCGCCGCTGAGAAGGTGAACAAATGCGAGTGAAAAGATTTTTGAGGGATTTTTTTTTCAGCTTTTGACAATTAGGCAAGAAGCCTGCTAGGGACATCTTACTTTACTGTCTCTCTTTGGTGCTCGGTGCTTAATTGGCCAAGACAAATTGGGTTTTAGCTGCTGTATTGAGCAAGTACAGGGAACTTCAATGCCGGATTTGTATATACATTACTTTGAAGGTCAAGATAGCGTGTCGCAACCACAGACCACACAATTAATAAAACCGAGAAGTAAATAGAGCCACAAAACCTACGTAATAATCTCTTTTAGATGCGGGGTTCTGTTAAAACTATTTCCTCCTGAGCCAGAATGATTAGTTATATAGAAAATGGCTCTTCCTGAAACCTGTGGTCTCTGTTAAACCACTCTACTGCCTAGAACTCTTTATGGTTTTGACATTATGACATTTTATGGTTTTCTCAGCCATGAGTAATGCGACTGGCCTAATTCCTCATTGTGTTTATACAAAATAGCTCTACAGTAAAATGACAATAAATACCGGTAATAGCATAACAAAAATGCACTCGGACTGAATCACCATTTATAAAGCTGCAGATCAGATCAGTGCCTGAAAAAAGCACTGTAGAGCAGAGCGGTTTTATTGAGAGGAGGATAACAAGTCATTTGATACTAATAAGCCTGATAAGTCTACATTTTGATGAATCTACGTTGCTGATTATTTGCATATTATGTTTGCTTCTTAGAAAGTGACCAGATAATAATAAAAACCACTAAACAGGTCAAAACTGTTTTCTTATTGTGATTAGTATTAAAACGGGAAGTAAAACCATAGCCCAAACTATTAATACAAATTTTGTAATAGGAATAATACAGAACATAATAAAAAGACATTATTCTAAAACATTATTCTTTTTTTTTTTACTTATATTCTAATCATAATAGCATTATAATAAAAATGTAAGGCTTGTATAATCAGTTTTAGTATCATTAAAAACTGCACCTGTTACTTTAAATCTGGAGTAAAGGTCAACTTACAGTGTTTAACGCGTTTAGTGTAGTGTCGTCTCGTGAGGCGGCGAGGCAGCCGTCCTCTGTTGACCCCCCATCACACATCCCTGCAAACGCTGCCATGCTCCTGCCAACCACAGAGAGGGAACACTGATGAAGTCCAAGCTGACATTGACACATTGTACGACATGACTGAAAGCGGGGTGACGTGGGGCTTACCTGGCTGCCCGCAGGTACATGAGCAGGTCACAGTCGTTGACCCCCGGCATCCAGACCAGCTCCTCATTCTCTGTCACCGTCTGACCTCCAGGAGAGGGAAAGGGCTGGAGCTCTGGCAGCTTGGCCTAATTTGGCAAAGAGCAGACGGGACGGACAGCTGCGGTCACAACACAAATAGCACTAGCGATGAGTGCTAAATATCAATTTTCAAATTCATTTAACCTCCACATGCATTGAGCCGACGGAGGGATGCGAACAATCACGGATGATTAAAAGACCTCACTTGAATCAATGAGGCAACTAAACATTATTCAGCTTCCCATTGTGTGCAGAAATATTACGTTTAAACTTCTCTAGATGACTCGTTACCAGGGCACTGCTATAAGGTGTTTTTTTAGTTTGTGGGATGCCTAGTGCCCAAATATGAACAAGGATAACTAATAAACACAGTTTGGGTTTTGCCCTAAACTGTCTTGTTTGGGGTCAGCAAGATTTGTTTTTAAATCGGCCTCTATGCTCAAGTCTGGGTTTATTTGATAAAAATGTGTATGTATAAGTGGTCCTAACAGACACACTGAATGGCTTAGAGCAGTATTCTTTAACCCATGTTTCTTGAATATTGTGTTCCAAAACCCCTAGACTAAACTTCAGTAAAATGTTTCCAGAGTGAGATACAAAAAAAAATGTAATGTGCCAAAAAAAATTCTAAGAGCAAACCTCAAGTAATTTCCTAACATATAACTAACATTCAGTTCTTACAGTCTTACAGCTCCGTTCCGCGTTGGATCAATATTCACGGTGCGCTAGCCTGTAATGGCTGGCCCTGCAGAGCTTTATTACCGCAAACTTCATCTAAAGTCATTTGAAGTAACCCTGGGCAGAGGTCCTGCCGCTGGTTTCACTCCACATGATAACTCGAACGGATCTCTGGGAGGATACACACTATAAAACATCTGACATTAATTGCTAGTGGTGCTGGTTCTTTTTCATCGTGTGCCATCTTCTTTAGCGATCTTCCTTTTGGCTTTTCAATTTCAGACCGCTGTGACCGTTCCTAATTCCCATAAAACACTGCTGAATGTGTCTAATAAATCCCACACTCTCTGAGCAGCCAATTTCCAAACACACTATTCCATATGGAAGCTGCACTGCATGAAAAATCCATCAACCATCTTCTTGAATGAGCGATGAGGACACGTTCGAGTTAAACATGCAGGTGACAGAGGACCAGTGGTAATATCCAAGCGGTCCTTGCACTTGTCAATCAAGCCACTGCTTAACATGAGCTTCAGATATCGCCGTTCAATCCGCACCACAAGCTTTTAATAAACAATGTCAGGGACGACAAGGTTTCGGATAACATGCTAAGCATTTGTAAAGAGACATACCTGGTGACTGGGACCGACTCGAATCTCCCCTTGCGTACTGTTTAATCGCCTGAGGGGGAAAAAAAGAAGAGAAAAAAACAAAAAACAAGTTATGAAATGTCGTATGTGGCGTTTAGCCATTTTCTTAGTATATAAGTGCCATACAGTATACCAAATGAAACCTCTGATGATTAACTGCATAATCGGAAAATTATAATTCATTTTTTTGTTGTAAAAAAAACCGTCCTCAGCAAACAACAGACTTCAAAATGACTTAAAATACATATATAATATCAATGAGGCAATAATTGGGCATCAACAGCCTGATTATTATTAAGTGTTAACCCGCTAGCATATTAAGATGTCGTCTATTTGCGTACGTTTATAATTGATGTACCTAAGAAATCTAATGAAATGGTACACATTGCATTCCCAGATGAACGCAATATACCAAAACCAAAACATAAAAAGCAGAGATGGACTTTGAGACGCTCCAGACATGTAAATGCTAACAGTTTGTGTGAGGATGCATTTACTGTCAATGAAGCCACTCTGAGATGCACATATATAACCCACACTCACGTATATAATAAAAGCACATAATAAACCTGGATGGCATATATTTATTTAACTGGATCGCAGCCTTTGTGATTTTATTCTGATTTTTAAATGGGTTTAATAAAGGCATTTCATTTTCTTAAACTGCTGTCTATTAAATGCACCACTTCTGGTATTTTGCTGGTTACTCGACACAGACAAAATGCAATCAAGACAAATGCGATTCTTTTTTTTTTTTTTTTTTTTTTTTTTAAATCGAGTACTTGATTGATTGAAGGAACTGTGACAGCTCTAAAGAACGGTGCTTTATATAACGGAGACTGACATCTTTAGTTACTTGGGACTCATATTGCATTAGCATTAAAAGCCCAGATTGTTAACCTTCAGGCTATAACAACCTTTCAGCCGCTTTATTTACAGATTTTTAGCTCTCTAAAACATTTTCAACACACTGACGGTGCTTTTAGGGTATTATATGGCTTTAGCAGCACAATGCAACAATCACATGAATGCATGATTCACATTAATGCACAATAGAGCCTAAGAGGAAATGGTGTGGATTTAAACCTATAGACCGAACAAAGGCACAAAAGGTGGCGAACAGCGCAGTTGACGCGTCTTGTTGTTTTTGTGGAGGTGCGCTACAAAAGCCCCCAAAAGGCCAGATGATAAGCAGGGGGGAGAGAAGCCCTGAAATGGCTGCTGTTACAAACCCGTGGCAGTAACCATGGCAACTACAATTTAATAATAGTGTTCCGATCTCCAGCTGCAGTGGATTAAAGAAAATGACAAGATGTTCCTTTTGAAAAGCCTTCCCCGCTCCGTTGCCACGGCAACAGTGCTGATTTTCATATAGCCAGGCACAGAGCGGGGCCCAGAAACTGTCACTATGATTTGCGTCCAGAGTAGCTCTCACTCCACCGCCGGGCTGGCTGCCCGAACCTGGCTGCAAAGTGAGGAGAGGTTAGGGCCTCAAATCATATCCCCCTTCATCTGGGTACATTTCATAAACAACCCCTCTCTCTCTCCCTCCAGCACGAGCCACTAAAAACACGAGCTCTGTCAATGGAGGAAATTCCACACTGAAACAAATATGGCAGACAGATGAAGCAGCAGACAGGCCTGCATTAAAAGCTTTTCAGCATTGAGCTGTTTAAAGTTTTAAGAGTCTGATTCTGAGGCTCGTGACTCCTGGAATGAAAGACAAATCCGCATGAAATAAATCGCCAGGCAAGCATTATGGCGCTCTTGTCTGAAACCGAATCTGCTGCGAGATGACGGCGATAGCGGAGAGGAGAAATCACTCGGCCGGGTTCCTAAACATTCTGCAGCCTCTGCATTTTTGGAGACTATGAATTAGGCAGCAAAGCACACAAGCGCTGTAGAGAAGGATCTAAAGGGCTGCCACAGTAAGATCGCATACAGAACAATCTTTCTGACATGTGTCAAGACAAAATCTGAACAATTTAGCTAGTGGAGGAAAACTAAATCCTACTGTTTTCTAAAGAATGATTAAAGTCTGTTACAAGAATAGAAGTTAAAAAAAAAAAAAAAAAAAAAAACATTGAGAGGTAAAAACTACTGTAAACCTAATATACATCAACATATAAATAATACATTAACAATAATACTTAAAAATAAAATGTTAAAAATTAGTTTAAATTTTACATTTATATTAACGTTTATGCTTTCATCCGATGCTCTATTGTACACAGGAAAGCTTTAAATATTTTTAATTTATGTTACTGAAAACGTGAATAAAACTGAATAGTATACCTTTAATTCTACACACAAACACAATCCATGAAGACATTATAAACCTATCGATAAATAATAATCATTTTCATGAATCACTCCACTATGTGGAGAAAAAAAAACCCTCTACAACCAGATGATGCAGTGAACGGCTCATCTGAAGCAAAAACTAAAACTCGAACATTTATCTTAATATGAGTGACTCGACATGTGTGAACACTTATGCTGGGACGTTTCCTGGCTTGACATCCTTTGAAACAAAAGGTCAGAAAATTGCACTGGACGGGCAAATGAAAAATACCAGCATGATATTCCTGAGGCATATGCTTTCAGAAGTCTAAGATCACATATAAAATGATAATTTGGTGCGTCTCTATGCTTACAAAACTCACAACAACATTAACACTTGAAATGTGTACTTTGTGCGGTTGTACATTCATTAGAAAAGAGGGCTGAAACTCCGAACAGTGCCCATTTCAAATAGCACATTCCCTATTGATAAAACAAACAGCTTAAACATATTAAACTGATCAAATAATAAAAAAAGAAACAAAACTTAAATACAATTAACATACACTACAAGTCATTTAACAGTAACAGTACCTCCAGCACATGAAGCGCTGTCAACAAGCACCACATCCTGCATATTTTGACTCGACCACGCGCACGGCAATCAAGCCTGGCCACGCCCCCTCCATCAATATCCTCCAATCACCGCACGACTCCCAAACGCATATAACACGCTGAATAAACACAGCGAGCGCCCCAACTTTATTTACACACCGACAAAACCCTTCAAAACAGCGGATGCTTTCGTTACGTATCTTCAAGCGAGCACAAAGCCCCCCCAACTCTTTCCTACGCCATGCCATCCCGACTGTAAACACAATATAGCGTACTGCGAAGTCGCAATACGACCGTCCGTCTATTATATTCACTGGCAAAATTCTGACAAAGTTAAGTCGCTTGTCGCCAGACAATTCACGCCGGCATGCGCGTAAACTGCATACACAAACACCAACATAAAAGCCCCCTGCTTTGACGTTAGCACAGACTGCTAATGCTACTGACAGCAACATAAAACAACCGGACAGCGCTGTCAACGCGATTCAAACAGCTGTTTCTTCAAGACAAATACGTATATAACGTTACGAGAGGCGCGCGAGGCGGTACGCGCGGCGTGACGCGCGCCGAACGCTTAACAGGTGAAGACGAGCATGCTAACGTACCTGCGCGGACTGAACAGGTCGTCCATGTCGGAGCCAGAGCTGCCGTTTTATTTGACAGAGTGAGGAATAAAGTGTCCCCTCGCACCTATTTGTGTAGGTACTCAAAATGGAGGCTCACGCATTCAGGCAGCTTTTACACTGAGCTTGTGCCGTGACCGACAGACAGCACTGAGCATGTGCCGCGACCTCACACACACACACACACGCGCAGAGGAATCACAGCCCATCTCTCCTGCTCACACACACCATGCTGCTGCTGCATACCAAACAAGCAGGAGGAGGGAGTCGAGAGGGCGATAGACTGTGATTGAGTGGGGGACCCGTGAAGGGGGCTCCCAACCGGCAACTCAACATCATTCCTCCTCTGTTTATCAGCCTCGGCATGTTATTACCCCTCAAACTTCCCCTCTCCTCTCCCCGGGCTCCTAATGCACCCCATTATTGGAGAATCACATGACTGTGGTAATGGGTCCTACTGTAATCCTGCTTTTTTCCCTGACACAGGCATCCAGGCTATGATTGTAATACACAAAGGAATGGGGGTTTAACTCCATTAATTCCCAATACGCCTGGACTTTTAATAGAGACGTCACATTATGAGCGTTGGAACTGTTCTTTTACAATTGTTTTGGCTGGTTGTTGTACGTTTGTATACATTTTGTAAAATTTGCAAATAAAAGAATTGTAAACGCTATAAAAAGCCAGTGGCAGGTACACACTATGTTATGTATACAATTAATAATTCATATTGGCCGAAATGAAGATGAGAAAACTACTTAATTAGTAAATGTAACGGTTTTAACGAAGATGTTTATTTCTTTAAGAGTAAATCTTGTACGTTCAAAAATTTCTTTGCATGTGTAATACATCTAGAAAAATCTGAATATTGAGCCAAAAATCTACATTGAGTATGCCTAAAGAGCTTGTTTTTATTTATAAAGTAGACTAACTAAAAAGAGTAGTTATTACAGGTATTTTAAAACAACCCCTTGTTCTTTGTGCTGTAATGTAAGTGCACAACAGGCAAGACTGTAAAATATTTATTGGGTATTCGAGCAAAACCTGGATGATCTCCACAGTAGGTAATAAACTTTGAGGGGTGTCTTATGTTCAATTATTAATACTACAACGGTGTGACTAGCATGTCAGGCTCGGTCATGCAGTTAAAACATCCTACAACATCCATTTCCTGTCAAGTACGGGTATTTTCATTTATTATAACATATGTGAGAAAAGGACTTAAAAGTCTTCAAAGCATTAAAAATGTCACAGAATTTCCTCCTATATCAAGCAAGCTTAAAATCAGATTTCAAGAATCATTACATTTTATGGTCAAATATTACATTATATGATATAACTGTCAAATACAATCATTCACATGTTCGTGGTCAGTAAGTTTGATTTATTTAGAAATTAGTATCTTTACTCGCAGTAAATATATGCATCTCTTTTGAAAACATAAAAACATTAAGTAGTATAACATTAAGCTTTGATAATAGGAAGTGTTTTTGAGCTTTCTGAAATATTATTTTAAATTGTAACTATTACATTTTGCAGTGCTTCTTTTGTACTGCATCTTGATTAAATCAACGCAGCCTCTTGAGAACAAGAGACTACTTTTAAAAACATTAACCCCAAACATTTAAACAGCCATGTATGTGTTTGTGTAAATAATAGTGCAAATACAAGGCGTGATAAAATTCTCCAAAATGCTTGAGATTAAAACAATAAACCTCTCCACTGTCAAAGCCGAACTCTATTGCGAAAGACGGGCTATAAAACAAGACCGTATTCTTCATCGTTTCATCTTTTCTCACACCGCCTTCATGCGCTGCTGGACAATTTAGAGTGAATAAAGCAAATCCATAAACCTGATATGAATCATAAAAACGCTATTTGTAAAATATGGCAATAGAGGATGTGAAGACAGAACAAGCCTGAGGAGGGCTGATTATTGAAGTCAGTAAAGGCTTACCTGGTTTCAGGGTTATATCCTAAGATGTAGAAGAAAGAGTCGATTCGTGCTTTGAACTCCCTGGCAGCGAATATGTCAGAAAAGTGTGAAATGTTACATTTCCCCCTGCAAAGAAATAGAGAGCAAACAAATCAGTGACGGTACAAATACAATCTCAGATTTGCGCCCAAAAAATGAATATTTGCTTTATTTGCTCACTCTTGTTTATATTCACATTTTATTGTAAGTGCACATTGAACGCTGTTCCAAAAATGCTGAAATTTTGCCTGTTTGCCTGCATTTGTGTAAATAATAATTTTTATTATGATATAGACTTCTAAGTGTGGGGAATCTCTGGGGTTCACAGCATTTCTGTATTATTAATGCCCTTTCCCTTCATCCTGCTAGACAAACAAAAGGTGACAGACACCACATGCTTTTCAAACAATGCGGAGCGAAAAACCTCTACGAAACGTGACATTTCTACAACCCCCCCCCCTCCTCTCGGCGCTTTACATTTCCAATGTCAGGCGCTATCAAAATAATAGGCATCAGTGTTTTTGCACCGGTTCGATACCTTGCTCATAAGATGAAAGGAAAGTGAGGTTTGGAGCAAGCATTACGACATGCTAGCGGAATTCATTGAGTTTATCTAAAGCCCTGTAATAAGTCAAATCAAAGGGCTCTCTGTGCAGCAGAAGTTGCAGCTAATTTGCCCTGAAATCAGTGGTTCAGGGCTGTGGCTTAGTATGCTGCCTCCAGATGGTTTCAGTTAAGAGAGAGGGAAGGAAAGGAGGGTGGAGAGAGAGAGAGAGAGAGAGAGAGAGAGAGAGGGGGAAAATACATCACATGGGTAAAGACAGACCAAGAAGGTCTGGTTTCTTGACAATAAGCATGCCTGTACTCTTTTTCCTGAGCCTCATCGCAAAAGAACGTAATTGCTTTCAGTAATGCTTTGCATGCAGAATCGCTGTGAAATGGTAGCCTGTACTGAAACGATCACTCCTGTAGTGAACTGAGAGGATCAAAATGTCTGTTTACGGCTCTTAAAGACTCCAGTCTCGCATCCCCGTATCTGCCAGAGGCTTCTTTAATGACTATAAATCAAGAGAGCTAGTGCTGGCTTCGATTCGCAATACATTTACGTATTCATTAGAGTAGTTTCACCAGTCGCCATGAATAACAACACTGTAAGAGTGCCAGCCTAAGACACGTTTAATAAACTTTGATTTAAACTTGCGGTGAAACGGCTTTAAACAATTGTGAGTTTGATTCATTTCCATTAATCAGTTCAAACTGCCCAAACGTAATTAATAATTTTTAAAAACTCAAAGCAGCTACTGTGTGTATACGGTCTCAAAAAAAACCAAAAAACATATTTCCTATCTTTAAAAATTGTAACAAAATTACATATCATTACTACCCAAGTAGATCTTATGCTAATTATATATTTAAAAAAGTAAAACATCAATAAAAAAAAAGGGTAAATGATTAAGTGCCATTAATTGCATCCAAAATAAGTTTGACTACATAATGTGTGTATTGTGTATATTTATGATGCATATTATATATATATATATATATACACACACACATCAACATTCAAAATAAAGGCTCACCTAACATGAGCATCCTGTTTATATTATGTATATATAAATACACACATGTATATTTAAGAAAAAAGTGTTATGTTTCTATATTAAAATAGAGAGACAGGGAGAGAGAGTGAGACAGAGAGGTGTATATTGAAGTTATATTGAGCACACTGAATATCGAGAGGTTTTTCTCTATTAGGTGAATTCTTATTAAGCACTTTACTGCTGTGGGTTAATTAATAAATTCCTAAGCACAGGTAAATGTAATTGTGTGTATTACCTGAGGGCAGCAGCATGATAGGTGTCCACATAGTCTGAGATGAAGAGCTCTCTGCTCTTAACCACGGGATCAGTAATAACCAGCTCGCGACCAGAGTCTGGAGAAAGAGACAGAAAGCAGACACTGAGCGTGAGAGGCATCCAGACTGCCTCTAATAAAACCGTGCACACATAATAAACGCAGGCGAGACACAAAAGAAAGCAGACAGATGCACAGACGCTCTCGCAGCTTATGAAATATGACTGCTATAGACGTACACCACAATGAAAGTATCAGTACAGCAGCTTGTGGAAACGGACAATAGAGCGAAAAAAAACAAAGCTAGGGGTTTCAATTCAATTAAAAAAAACAACAATGAAACACTAAACTATCTTTATGCTGAAGCTTTTCAGGCAAATATTTTAATCAAAGTCCCACACAGGCAGTGTTGGATTAGCATTTGTCTTCAGATGGCATCAGCACAAATAACAATGGCCGCCATGACAGACTAGTCAGTGGTGCAGCAGGTGGTGACTGCTGCTCTCCAGCAGGCTGGCAGAAACGCAAGCCTTCTTAATGCTTTATTAGAGTGTGGTGTGAATCAAAGTGCCAAAGCCCCGTCCGGGCAGAGCCCCCCGGCCTGTTATTACTGCCTGATGTGTGTATCAAGCTCAGATTTGCTGCTGATAGTCAGGAGAATGAGAGCTCCGAGGGCACATTACGCTGAAAGTTATTTGCACTTCACGGCCCTGCTGTCGCTCTTGAGGGAGCGTTACCAGGGAAACAAGGGCAGGAGGGTGGTATTTTTTTTTCTGAATCCACATTTATTTGAGATGCCGTTCTCTATGAAACCCCACAAACCAATAACCAGGGCTGGTTACATAAATGATGGCAGACGAGAAGGACCCTTCAGAAGAAGTTCTGTGTTTTTCAACTACGACACACACACACACACACACACACACACACACACACACACACGTACCGTTCTCATTGTTGCGGTCCTGCACCAGGTGCTGATAGACTGAGTCGGGTACCTCAGACTGACGGTAGTACCATTTCACATTCATTAACAGATGGTCCCGTTTGCTCTGAAAGAGAAAAATAAACATGTTAAAATAAATAGACATTGTTTGTTTGTTAACAGCGTCGCAAATTGAGCTCTTGGCAAACACGAGCCGGTGCCACAACTGGGTTTATAGTTCTAGTCGTCCTGTGCCAAGAGCCCTGGGTGGAAAAAAAGTCAATTAAAAAGGGATTGAAGGCATTTAATTCTTTAATAAAGTAAACGGCTTCGTGACCATGTGTGGGAAGGAGGTGAAGAAACAGGGATGGTGCATATTCAGGCAACTAAAAAAAAAAAAGGCTGTCTTTGTCTAGCCAAACACATCAGCTGCCGCTCCCCTCTTTTCCGCAGCTGCACTTTGAACTGTGCCACCCGCTGTCCGTCCACGGGACTGCACACAGCTCCCCTCGCCGCAGTAGCAAACAAAGACCAGCAAGGGGCACCACTGAGTCGCATCCAGACCTCCCAGAGGCGCTTCCAAGAGGGGCCAGAGAGAGGGAAGAAAAGGGCAAAGCACTGTTTTTATTCCCTGACATGAAATATTTATTATCCTCTCACACGAAGCCAACTGACCATTCAAATGGTTTAAAAGGACATTAAAGAAACCACAGCTCAGCAGACGCTGGCGACAAGACCCCCGGAGCAGCAGCCAGAAATCACAGTCATCTTTAACATGACTACAGATTACCACATTCCCCACAAAAGGCCGAGTGTGTGCCACTGCGCCAGCCTAGTGTGGAAAGAAGAAGAAGAAAAAAAAAAAAACCAGGGTGGATCACAGAGCCAAGGGTCTTTTTTATTGAAAGCCTGATTCACTTCATGTAACTCTGGCTTCTCAAAGGGGGGGCAGATGGGGGGCTGAGCTCATTGTTGAGATATTTCAAGACTCCTGCTACCTTTTTTTTTTTTTACTGAGGTCACTGGAAATCACTAGGAAGGAGCAAATGAAGTCTGCTAAAGAACGGCAAAAATGTTCTCTCTTTTCAACTTACTGACAAATCAAAGTCGAAAAAAAGAATCCAAGACTATGAATAAGAGTAATCTAGGCAAAATAAAAGCGTGCTGCCATTTCTGGTATGGTCGAGATGGTTAAAACCCAATTTAAATGAGATTAAAGGCACTCTCTCTGTAACTGGGCCACTTGTATGTGTCATCAGAGGTGTTGTCAGTGCTTATTACACCCCAGATGGGGAGACAACCTGTGCTCCTCCGGGGTATTTCAGAGCTTGGTTCAGCTCAGGACGGAGGCAGAGACAGAGACCAAAAGCAGCGTAGAGCTTGCTTAGTTCATTCCTGCCTTAATTTTATCAAAAAAAAAAAAAAAAAAAAAAAAAAAAAAAAAAAAAAAAAGAGCAAACACCTCAATAACAAATGCTTAAGATATTTGTGGGGTCCAAACGGTTCCTTATGTGCGACCTTCCCTGTCGCTGGCTCTAGAGCTGGAAATGACTGTTTCATTATCAGACCCTAATTATGTTTGCATGTTACACTGAACAGATCACTGCGCAGAATCAAATTATCAAGATAAGCACTCTGAGGCGGAGAGAGGCAGTCGAATGGAGGCAGAGGCGAGGAGCCCATTACAATTACAATGCTGAATTGATTAGTGACATTCCGCACAGCATTCCCTCCCCTCCCCGAGCAGCTCCTCATCCGGCTGATCCCAGCACAGCTTAAAGCCACCTCTCCAAACACATGACTGAATTAAGACCGCTCGAGGGGCCTGCCAGCTCACTTATAAACTGGGTCTCAGTTGGTAAAGGGAGAGATTTCCCCTCAGTCGGAGCAGCGAGACATTCCTAAGGAGAACGGAGGGGGTGGAGGTGGTCCGTGCTCTCTTCTCTCTAAAATGAAAGTGCTGCTTCCTTTGTCTGATCGTTCACCGCTAAAACAGGGCTGGGTACACTAAACAAGTAGAGTTGGGTGGCGAACTTTGTACTTTTAATGGTTGCAATCAAATTGCTTTGGTACTGTACCAAGTACAGATTCAGATAAACGAAATCAATCTGTGTCAAATTTTCGGTACACGAGGACGCATTTGGGTGCGTACCTTCTAGAGAGAGACACCCTGTGACATCAAATTTTTTTAAGTGTGGGGATTTCTAGGGCTATTAGGTTTCTATGAAAACATGGACGGGATCATATTTATTTTTTTTTGATGAATAAATCAAAAGTAGGTCTGTACCTTCATCGATATAGACTGGTGAATATTCAAATGCAAAAAGATGGCTTAAATATTAGTTCTGCATGTTCTGAATGCATGAATGGTGGAGATGCTGTTTTGTTTACTGCATACAGAGGCGCGTGGTGCTAGCAGTGATTTTCGGCCTCTGCGTCTCACTATATGATGACATCAAGACATCCAGTCAAAGTCCAGATCTGCTGTGAGAGTCTCTTCATGAAATCTTTGGTTTCCTTTAAGAAAACTAGCATCATATACTGTATACACAAATAATCTCCTCAGCAACCTGTCAAAATAAAGGCACGGTTTAAATGTAGGCTAAATTTTAAATTTCATCACTTTTTCTCTATTTCTTTGCCTTTTACTTAATGCTTTAATTTGATTATCAGAAAATAAAAATTCTATTGTCCAAATTGTTGATATTGAGAGTTTTGGACCAAAATTAATGCTTTTGTTATTGCACAAAGACTTGTGTCAGGTATCGTAACCGGTAAAAAAACTGGTGAAAATGAGAGCGGTACCCAATCTCAAGTCACAAGGTAATCCAAAAGCAAAATGAACTCTCCACCCAATCTGAATCGGTCACATTCAAGTCTCACAGGGCTGTGCGATATCTATAAAACATATGTACAGCGTGTATATAATAATACACTCCAATTCGAAAATGCATAGTGTGATGCCTGATGCCACATTGATAATATAAGCCTGACCTAAAGAGGGCAGAAGAGAGAAGTGGGAAGTGTCAGAAGCACGGGGGAGGTAGGGCGGGACGAACAGCGCGGGCAGCACTAATTACAGCACAGCCAGCCTAAGAGTCCAGTGAGAGCGCTATAAGAGGCTGAAGTTGGACTTTACGAGGTCTGGCCGGAGGGGGAACAGAGCAGGGTGGAGTCTACCAGGGGGTGTTAAGCAGACTCCACCGGCACGCCAACAGCTGGGTTTTCCACAGGGAGCTACCGGGCTAATAATAACCTGATGTGTGGCACACATCACAGAGAAAAGATGTGTGAGGACTATTCATTAGTGATGTGAGAATTAAAGAGCTGCACACAGAAGCGGGCTCTTGAGCCATGCTTGGACGCAGAACCGAGGTGGTAATGAGAGGAAAATTACACGAAGCGAATGCCTGCGCACGGCGTTTGAATTAGTCACGCTTTATTACATGCTATTGCTGAAGGTACCGACGCCGATACGGCCGCCGTGGCAGAACCTCCCACCCCTGTGACCTGACGCTGCGTGTCGCCGCCTGACATTTCGTCCGTTTTGTGTAATCACAAAACATGGCGGCAGCTGCAGCAGTGCTGGCAGGTCTTATCTGTTAACAGCAGCTCGAAGCGGTCACATGGCTCCCACATTAACAGGAGACGGTAAAACAACCGCAGCCTGGGCCCTCGTGGTCTCTTCTCACATAACCAAGCCACAGTTAAGCAAAGCCAGACCCTGGAGCTCTCCACCTAGAACGCATTAACAGGAAATGTGTGTTTATTTTCAATTTCAATGTTGTGCTTTTCTGTCATCCTGCACCAGAACTCTCTCCGGTTTCGCTAACCAAACTTGGGCTAGTGCGGAGGAACCGGGCGTTTTCGCAGTTCCTGAAGAAGGTGGTGGTGGTGGAGGTGGAAAATGGTTTCTTGAGGGCTCTGGCAGACATGAGAAAAATCCAAACGGCTTGTTCCGCCCAGTTGGTGGCATCGAGAGGGACAGATCTATGATCTACAAAACATAATATGATTAGCGAGGAGCAGGCAGACAGGAAGGGCTCACTCTCTCGCGCGTGATGGATGTGCACACCGAGACAGTTTCCGCCCATACGCTCGCTCTCTCTTTAACTGCCTCTCAGACATAGACCAGACGCGGCTCTCTCCATATACACACACACACAAGCACTTCCATCTGGACCTCAGCTCACAGCTGTATGTGCCTGAGTGACAAAGAGAGGAAAAACACACCGCTGTAAGTCCCGTGAACAAAAACGTCCCATGTGAATAAAGACATGTAGTGTGCTTTTCCTTTTTTAATAAATAAAGAAGTCTCACGCAGACTCCTTTCGGCTCGGGCGGTTGAAGGAGAGCAATTGTGCTGCCCCTGCCACTGTCAGACTGAAACTAATAATGGTAAACAAGTGCTGATGACATGTTTCTCCCCTGCAAAAGCCTGTGTACAGATTACTCCTCCGCCTGTCTACAAGAACAAATGGAGGGAGGGAGGGAGAGAGTCACAGCTGTGATGCCGGCACAGTCAGGACCTTTATGCTGCTAAACACCGGGCGCCTCTCTCTCTCCCTCTGCTGTTTAGATATTAAATCTCGACTCGCTTTGAACAAAGTCTGCCCATCTGTCAGCCACTCTCTATATTGGATTTGATGAGCATTAGGCAGTTCAAAGGGGGAGATTTTTAGTGTAACAAAACCAGGATAAAACTACAGCCCCAACCCTGAGACACAAATCCACTCATGTGAGCTCCGGTTCAAAACGTAGTGAAGCTGTCTGCCTAGGTAACATTTTTACACGTTCCCGACCCAAAGGAAACATTATGCAACCTTTCTAATACACAATTCCTGCCAAAACTTACAGCTCTGTACCAGAACCTAGTGAGCTGCCTCGCAGTCTGCGGCCTACGTAAACAGATGCCTTTTAAAGGAACCCGAACAGTGACTGCGTTGGAATGATCTACATGGATAGTTATGTATAAAAATAGTGCTCCTCAAACAAAGAGCACAAGAAAACAGGCAATGTGAGTGGAGTGGCATTATACGTGCAGAAGCTGAAACCTCAGAAATCATTCTAACGTGCTTTATTGGATGCTCAAACACTACGAAAGTTGAAACAGCTTGTTCCACTTTACATGGAATCCATGATACATTTTTTTATGATGAACGGAAAGTTCCAAAGAACAGCATTTATTTGAAAAGGAATTTATTTAAATTTATTTAAATTTAAGTTTTTAAAAGTAATTTCTCCCCTAATTCAATGCATTCTTGCGACCAATCAATAAATGAATAAATAAAAAAAGTCACTTTTATACAGCAGCATACTATAACCAATACACTGAAATATAATAACCACTATATTGGAATAAACCACTATATTTGAACATTTAAAGCATTTTATGAACAACATTAATCACGTATTGCCTTGCTTTGTCTTGACTGTATGAATCCCCTATGTATAAGACAATCCCAGAATGCACTGCAATGTACCAAAAATCTTGGCCATGTTAAGTCTCTAAATTTAGTACTGGATAAACACTTAAAACATTTAATTGTAGTACTGTGCCTAAATGTGTCTTTTATGCATTTATGTTTATTGTAGCATCATGTTATCTATGCTAAACTCTACTGGAATCGGTTGTGGTGTTCAGCAGCTCCATATGTAGACAGTACAAAGCGAAGCAGCTCAGCGGGTTTTGGAACGAAACCACCTTATCCATCTTGTGCACGTACACATGCTGGAAGCCAGAGATCTGCAGACATTATCGTACGTTCCTGTCCATTTAGCGGCGACTTGCGGCGTGCTGGGTGTACAAATAATGCTAATTAAGATCTCCCTGCTACTGCTGCATCCATTACACCAGCCTCGAAAACACAGCGACACTTAAAACACTTGACTCTCTGCGCTTCACATAATCTTCCCCTCTCTATTTCCTCGCCCCGATTCTTGATCTCGAAGGCTATTTCCTGTAGCTGGCCGTTGGGCGATATCACGTCAGGTGTGTTTGATATGAAGAGGCAGTGGCTGTGATGTGTATCACAGCGTGTGTTGGGTTGCTACACACAGCAGGTGTGACCGGCTCATATCCCTTCCCCCCTTTTCCTCTTTCAAAACAGTTTTTTCCCCTCACTCAACCCCCCACCTGGTACTCAAACACTTCAGTTACTGCCTGAATGCTGGGGGCTGGACATGAAAGAAGGGGGTGTTTCCTGAGACGTGATTGACAGCAGTCTCCTGGCAAACAATGGGTGGAAAGACGACGTTAATATTTAAACGGTTGTTATTTTATTGCCACGAACACTTTTTTTTCCTTCACGAGGCGGCACTGATGGCACAGGTCTATTGTTCTTGTAACGTTTTGTTGTGGGAGACATTAAAAGACGCGAACCGAAGCGGAGACATTCTTTCGAAATGGTTAAACAAAACAATGTATCATAAAAATGAATGCTTTTATCTGTAAGAAACAATCTGTAAAGCATGTGAGCAGACTGATAAAATACCCGCATAGTTTATAAAATAGCTAAATACAGACCACTCTTTCTTTTCCTTCAGTTGTGGTTGTTTTTGAGCGATCCAGACAATAGCAGGAAATGAAGAGCTCTGAATACAGCTATCGATAACAGGCCAAATCTGAAAGCTTTGCTGTATACACACACACACACACACACGCTTTCGAATGTCGCTGCTCAATTGACAGCGCCCAGACAAAATAAATCATATTCTACCCACGATGTGAATTTTCAGCCTGAATTGAATGTGATTGTATTATTTGGCGGTATCCAGTCACATCAAACACAATAAATAGGCATCACGCCTTTCTATTGTGTAGTCGCCATTGTCAGGACTAAAAAAAACAACATGCACTGTAAATCGTCTGATTCACAAATGACTCTCATGAGAAGGTTTTTTTTTTATTTTTTAATTAAGTGGTTGAACAGCATCAAAAACTGAGGCTTTTTTTAAAAAATTTAATTTTAATCTGCTTATTGAAAGGTAATGTTTTAATATACTGTAAATAATAAGAAGAATTGTAAAAGAAACATTATAGCATCAATATATAATTTAACAACTAAAATAATGTACGTTTAAAATAATCAAAATGTATAAAATATCTTATTTTAAATTATATATATTATAATGCTGTCAAAAGATGAATCACATCCAGAGCAAACTGTTTACATAATTTGTGTGTACACAATGTTTACATAATTTGTATATTTATTATGCATATAAGACGTACAGCATTGAATATTTTTGTTCATATCATTTACAATAATAAATCTTACATTTGCAATTAGGAACAATTTTGGAGAGTTATCATTCAGCAGCCAATACAAAGACTAATGTAACCATTGATGAATCCATTTCTCTCTCCTGCAGTGTTTTAGATTTGACCTCTTCCTTCGTCTTGGGTAACATCTCATCTAAAAGCTGACTGTGCCAGCCCTAAATGGCTGCTGACAGTGTAGATTTATGGACTGAAGCAGTGCGACTTAGAGAGGAGAATGCCTGCGAGCTCAGGGGACGCCTGAGCCGTGTTCCTGACCTCAATGGTCACCGTCGTAGTATAGAGTTACTCCATAATTCTACAGCTCTCTGACACAACCTTGTCACACGGCCGGTGAGATAATGTACTACAAGAGCACAAGCCTGGCGTACAGCCTCGCAGAAATGTGAAACATCTCAAAACATTTGAGCACAAAGGCAAAACACATGAGCCTGTGAGCTTATCCAGTCCCGAAATCTGTAGAGAGAGCGACGGCGGATCAGTCGCACAAGCAGCGGGCTCGGTTTAGCCTTGAGTCCCTGCTCATGTCTCTGCACTTCCTGAATGAAAGCAGAGAGAGAGAGACAATGCGCTGCCTTGTTAGTGCGGCCTAATGACTGGGTCGTTTCACTCGCCGGGGAGGGGAGCAGCCATGCATTCATAGATAAACACAGACAGGATCACGGTGGGGTGAAAAGGGCTGAACCACAGGCAATGGCTGCAGCACGAGTTAAATGAAGAAATAGCGTGTTTACGAGACTGACGTATGAATGAAACGCAAGCTGTGGGGCCTTTATGTTAGGGTACAGAAAACAGAGAGAGAAAAACACGCCGTGTGCCTGTGTGTGTGTGTGTGTGTTTAAATGCAAACCGTGCCTGGTTGGCTGGTTAATCCCAGCATTGAGGCTGCAGCATGGGCCGCTGAGCAGTGCCGGGTGTGATGGAGCGCGGTAATGGAAGGCAGGAAATGAGAAGTCTTGGTTAAGCCACGGCTAATCGATCAGTGTGTTCGGGCTGGAGCGAGCCAAGCTGATGCAGGGAAAGCGGCTTGAGGTAACAGACGCTGTGCAAACCCTTCCGCTGCTGTACTCTGACACAATGCTCTTTGTTCTGCTCTGGCTCTAATTGCGTTGCTGACTCACTTGGGTTCTGATTATTTGATTGGGCTGATTACAGCGTTCATCTTTCATTGGCCAGTGTGCATGTGGCTCGGTGTTCGTGAATTGAGTACAAGAGCGGGTTTTGTACATAAGTGAAGCTGTTTGGGTTGATGCGAGAAAGAGAGAGACTGATTTAACTCTGCCATCTCCCCCGCTGACTCGGCTAACTGCAGCTGACGGAAATATTTATAAAAAGTCTAGCTCAGTTCCAAAAACAGTGTGCCTACCTAGATCACGTTTTAAAAGGAACCACTCGCCCAGAAGACATGAAGAACTGGTGTGTTTAGAGCGTCCTGAGATCTAATCCAGTCCCCTTTATACTCCCATTTCACTTCCTGTACTACTTTCCTACCAAAGCATGAAAAAGACCTTAAAAAAATAAAAATAAATAAATAAATCAAAGTCTTTAACATTGACAAAAAAAAAGTCAAACTGTTTGGAATGACATAAGTGTGAGCAGATGATAAAAATAATAACTTTTGGATAACTGTTCCTTTAAGCAATCAAGTAAATCTCATTATAACAGCTGTTCTAAAACCGAGACAGCAGCCTCATGCCACCTTCTAAGGCAGCTTGTTTTCTTAACATTTTTAGGCAGCATGTTTACTTCAGCAGAAATGATGACCTCCAGAATGCATTGCAAAAAGCTCCGTGTTCAAAATCTTTTAACTACATCATACCAAACCAATGATAGACTAAAAATAATAAAAACTAAAAGAACGAATGAAAGACTGAATATGAGCTTCCATATTAGTTGGATGCTACCTTAAAAGGCAACAATACAGCTCACTAGATTTGGAATAAAGCTATCATTTTTAAAACTAAAAAGATAAAGAAAGCGAGAGAGGCAAGACAAGAAAAAAAATGCTGATCCTTACAAGTCCTGACTGCCTGACAATGATACTCAGCAGGAAGTAGTCTTTACCAAGTACACTCCACTGGAAGAAGAAAAATCAAGGCAGGACAAGAGCACAATTCCCACCCTCACTTGTGATTCACCACACACTCCTTTCACCCAGCATCCCCTTGCACTCGGTTTTCTTTCAAACATCAACCTCTGCAAATATTTAGTTCCTAATACCTCTCGCATAAAGGAGCCAAAGCATTACACAGGCTGGCAAAGGGACAGCTCCGCATACTGATCCAGCTCACGCGTCCTAAGAGGTGGGCGAGCGTTCAACCATCTAGAAGGACCGTGGCATGAGGTCCTTAGGATGAGTCGGGGAGCCTGTGTGTGTCTGTGGACAGACGGTAAACTAACCGGCCTGCGACATGCCAGCTGGAGCCCCGCCCTCTGGCTCCACGGACGGCACGGTACCCGGTGGCGAGAGAAATTACCGCTGACAAATATTCATACAAACACAGCAAAGATACGGGGAAATACATGTGAATGACAACGCACTTCCTCATGTAGACAGACAGGCACAGGCGAGGCCTCATTCCCTATACATTTAGATTTTAATGAGCATGTGTGCGCGGCTGAAACAGCTCCCTACGGAGCGGAGGGGGAGAAATAAAGAGGAGCGCCACAGGAAGCTGCTTATCTGTGCTCCAGACTGTCAATCTGCCACAGGAGCCCTGCACTACAGGCATGAGGAGAGATCATCTGCCTCCTCCAATCCCTCCGTCCTCTTTAATTACACACGCGCTCCACGTACAAACACACACACACGCGTTGTTTTGCGCATGCGCACAACTTCCAGGAAACAATGCGGATCTCCTTGTCGAGTCTGGCACACAGGCTTCGACTCTGCGTCAAGGAGAAGAGGAGATGAATATCTCTCGCAGGGATGAGGAGGACACAGGCAGCTGGAGTTCAAGGGTCACGGCTAACACTCAGCCCACGGTTGCACTCCCAGCATGCCATCTTTCAGCTGTATTTCAACCCTTACTACACACTCACACTCACACACACACACATCTACCAGCAGCCACCAAGTCGGTTCTTTGTTATAGAGTGCCTACACAGTCCTGCCAGATAAGAGCTGAGGTCAATCTAATTAGATGTAATGGGCGGCAGCGGGCGCACACACACACACACACACACACTGAGGCCGGCGTGTAACCGCGCAGACGATTTCCCATGCACTAAAATGTGAGCATATGGTCGGGGGAGGGCTGCAGAGACATCAGCCATTTGACATTTTCATCAAGCACCGTAGTACACTCAGAGTAAACTGATATCTCAATTGGCAGAGCGAGGTATCGGCCTCCACCGCCGAACTAATGTCAAATCGAGCTGCCGCAGAAGACGCACCACCGGACTAGATTAGAACAAAAAGAAGAAAAGAAACGTCTGCGTGTGTTAACGTCTGCTGAGATGAAGGACGACCCAAAGTGAGGCTGACAGCTAAATGTGGTCTTCAGTCTATGAACGTGTGTGTGTGGATGTTTGAGGGGGGGGTGTGGTTATTGATGGCACCCGGCTCAGCATCATTAGTGCAGCGGTCGGTAAATTATCCCTCCAGCCTTTAGCACGAGGTCCGCCCACTCGCACACGCCAGCCAACGAGCTTCCAGCTGGATGATTGACAGCCAAGAGCAGCCAGTGGCAGAAAGGCAGGGAGCGTCGGTGAGGTGATAAAGCGCTATCAGAGCCGTTTTGTGTATGATGACTGAAAAGCACTGTTTGTCTGCAAGCCTGCTGAGATTTACAACCATTTGCACTGCCCCTCCCTGCATTTGTTTTCTTTCGTGCTGTATTTTTTCCCATCCTCCCTTTCTCTCTCTCTCTCTCTCTCTCTGGCTGCGTAGAGTGCTGTGTGCACAGAGGACATTTTCCAGCCCACTGTGATGATATTGATTGCAGAGCCTCCCCTGATTGCAGCCCTAAAGTATTGACCAGCCGGCTCTCCTAGAAGCAAACAAACACGCATGCATCACACACGAAGTGTGTGTGTGAGTGATTACACGCTGTCAAGCCCCACGTCGAAACGCTCCACAAGGAGAGTGTAAAAGCCCAGAGCTCCTGCTCTCTTGTGCTCATTGGGTCCAGTGACAGCTAGTGGGCATGAGTTTCTGCTGTTTTTCTTATTACCCCTTTTACTTTTGCAACAATTTTACCCTTTTTAAATGGACTGCATTCGAGGGGGAGCCATCAAAAAAGCAGCACTGAGTTAGAAATTCTCATTCTGATCACTCATCTAATCCAGCTCACAGTCTCTCCACAATGAGCCTGATCTAACAGCTCACACTCTACCCTAATGCACCAGCACTGCCATTACCCATAATTCCACAATACAGCTCTGCTGCTCTCTAATTACACCAGCATTTCTGTGCGATTTCCTCGAAAAACAAAAAAAAAAAGTATGTGCTCACACCAGGTCTCCTGCATATGGGTGGTTGACATGCATTAAGAAAAACACTCACTTTATCATTCATCATTTTAAAGCATGAAATGTACAAATACTTCCTTTTTACCATATTTCTGAGCATGCACAATAAAATGAAATCTTGTTTTATCTATAAATACATTTAAATAAACATGGTTTTACCAAAAGTGCATTGGCTGTCTCGCCACCGTTTCGCAAAACACTTCACAATCCAATCAATTTCCAATAGACAAATTTAAATTCTATCCTTCATTACTCCTCAGGAAATTATTTCACATTTCTCTCTACAATCCATCACATTATGGAGCTAAAACGGTTTGTGACTTAAAATGCATTCAGATGTGTTCTGATGTAAGAGATCTCGCTTAGCCAGGAAGAACGGCAACACCTCTTAAAAATTAAGGATGTCAAGAGCTGTCAGTGATTGCCTTTGCCGCATGAAAGGCATGACGTGATATTAAATATGGTGACTGGCAGGATTTGTATGCTAGAGTGTGTATAAATCGGTCACGTTATAGAATAAAAAGCTGATATTCACTAAGAATATGTGCGACTGCATGATATAATTCTCACGTCTTGCCTGTAATTCTTTAAATTTTCATGCTTAAATGTCAACCTCCCACACACAGTTCTCTAATGGCTGTCGGTAAGAGCGGTTTGACAGCGCCGGCTTAAGATCGTTACAGTGTGTCGATGCCCCCGATCACGAGACTGCAGCGCGCAAACCACTTCCACTCGCTCCTCTCTCTATATTCTCCTTCTCCTCTGTAAACCTTTATATACACTAAATCCCTTCCATCCATCCTGCCATGGTGGGAAAGAGAGACTTAAAAAAAAAGAAGAGAAAAGGCAAGGTTGAAGCCATAAACCCCTGATATTACGTGTTCTCTGGCTACCACTTGGCATTTAAATGCCATTTGTGGCGGCAAACAGTTCACACTTAATTACAGCGGGCAGGCAGCTGTAGCGGCCAGCCTTTCCACGCCGAAGCAAGCTGGGCAGCCAGCACTAGCCCTTTCAACTTCCCATGCCGCTAAAAGAGACCTCACCTTTTAAATACTAAATTGGCCCGCTGTTCAGAACATCTCAGCGAGGGTTTCCCGGCTTCTGAGATGTTGGCCAGCGCCTCGGTTCTTCAAACACTTCACCATCAGCCTGTCCTGCTGCCCCAGCGGTGCCTATAATCAATTGGCCTTTATACAGCACCATGAGCTCTGCCTTTGCTTCAGTGTGACACACACACACACACACACACACACACAGAGATAGAGGCCTCCCCTGCGCTCTGAACCTGCTTGGATGATGTGTTGCACAGATGTTACAAAGGCGTCTCTGCCACTATCACTCTGAGCCGACCTTGGAAAGGGAAACTAAAAAGATTTCAAAAATATTTAAAAGCTGCTGCATAAAAACGACAGCAGTTTACAAACATAGGCAACTCGCAAAAATGCCACAGAATTAATTAAGATCTATTCCGGACACACCAAGTGCCTTGAATAAAAGTAACTCATCTCAGTGTTTTCACTACTTTTGTCTATCATTATAATGAAGAAACACTTTATCAACAGAACTCTGGTCTAAATATGTATTTTTTTACTACGCAGTCATATAAATAAACGGATTAATGTGGAACAAATCTTAAGCAGCCTACAAATTAACAGGAGCTCTGCCAAACATCTTATAAAGCAATACATGACATGGAGCTTACAAATTTCACTATACAATATCAAAACTAGACTGCGATTAAACTCAGGATTTCATGCAGTGACATAAAACCCATCGCAACCAGCCTGAGAAATGTCCAAAATCCCAAATGTTTTTTGGTCCATTCAGCAAAATATATTCTTAAAATATATGTAACCCTGGAGCACAAAACCAGTCGTAAGGTTCAATTATTAGAAATTAGGATTCATACATTATCTGAAAGCTGAATATATAAGCTTTCCATTGATGTATGTTTGTTAAAATGGGTCAGCATTTGGTAGAGATACAACCATTTGAATGTCTGGAATCTAATGATGCAAAAAAATATATATATAATAAAAATAGAATGAGAAAATGACCTTTAAAATTGATCAAAAGTTCTCAGCAATGATGACTAATCAAAAAATTACGTTCTGATATTTACAGCAGGGAATTTACAACATATCTTCATGAAACACAATCTTTACTTAATATCATAATGATTTTTGGCATAAAAAAAAAATTATAATTTTGACCCATACAATGTATGTTTGGCTATGGCTACAAAAATACCACAGCGACTTAAGGTTTCATGGTCCAGGGTCGCATATTTTAAATTAGTTAAAAAAAAATGTCCTGGAACTTCCTCTATATCAGCAACTAATCCAGATCTTGCATTGTGTTTTGCATTTCCTAACATGTGACCAACCATAGCCTTCTGGTTCCAAATACAAATCAGGCCAGAGGAACAGACAGTTCAAGACCAAAGAGGCAGAAGAAACACTTCACCTGTGAGAGCCGAACTGAGGACGGATATTCTGTCGGAGCATCATGTGGCTGTGCAGCTAACGTATTTCTGAGTGGCACTGGGAACGTTGGAGAGCATATGTGTCAAACCAGGAAAACACACAGAGACAGACTGGGGTCTTAATCTGTCTCTTCTAGTCACACATACACACTCCATATCACCTTCCAGGCAGGTCTACACATTAAATCAGCCCATTTCATCTTTAGTGGTAGGGAAGAGTTTTGTGCATCTCCTCGACAGCATGGCTCAGCCTCGGACATGTGTGTCCGGTGCACGGAGGACATTATAAATGGAGAGCATGGCCTCGTCTTGGAGCATGCCCACAGGCGCACATTTATCAGTACCACCAGGCAGCGGCAGAGCCTTTTCAAAGATAGAGATGGAGAAAGAAAAAAGAAAACAAACATTCCCAACATGTAAGTGTGCAGAAAATGATCTGGTGCTCTTTCTTTCTATCTCATTACTTTTTCTTAAAGCTATAAAGAGCTATTCTGCTACAAAAGGCTGAGGCATAACGGCAATCTATAAATGGGATGTTAAGTTCAATAGCCCAAGGTTAGAGGCTGAGAGAGCCAGAGCGCTTCATTGCACTCTGCATTGTTCTTTCCAGAGCGCAGATGAGTCTGGTCTCAGTGCACGGCTGTAGTATCAAGCGCTATTTATGAACTTAGTGCTGGCATGAGCGAGACGGTGAAGAGAAAAACAGAAAAAAGCTAATAAAACATTCTGTTCATGAGAGGAATTCATATATGGCTCCTCTGGTATCTTGCTCCTGTTGGAATCCGCCGCAATTGATTTGCGAATTAATTCTGACAAATAACCAGATTTGGAAAATGCGGCCCTTGTAGGTTCAGCTGCGGGACAGAGAGTCATGACCTTAGGGAAATGTGCAGTTGTAATAAACTAGCGCCTAAAGTATGTGTATTGTGTACAGTAAATTTCATCACTAGCATAGCGCCCTCACTCATATTGTATGTGCAGATTTCTGTATACTCCGTGCATTCAGCTTTTCTCTTTTTTTGACATCAGTTTGTCCATGCAACTTTTAATCATAGAGACTGGACAAATATTAAAAATTGTAATAGTATACTTAAAAACATTAGTTTAATACTATATAGTATAATTTAATTTAAGTAGACATTTACATAAACTTTTTTTTTAACGAAGTATAATTTCGGTCAGACTAAAGAACAATTCCCGTTTAAAAATTTGAGCAAATATGTTGGACTTAATCAGGTTAATCACACTAATTACGAATGTGTCATGTATATTTAGACAGGAAAAGACGTGCATAAAAACATGTAGCACAGTTATCTCTCTGTATGTTAATGCACAATGCAAACTACACATCTAAATGCTGTCATTCATTTTTTTTTTTTTTTATCTCTTCAGCATCCTCACTCTTTCACATCAAGCCTGCTGCATCAAAACAAGCTCTGAAACATGCCTAGGAAGTACGACAATTAGCCTACAGGTGAAACAGCTACATAAAAAGATTCTAAAATCACCTTTCAAGCGCTCACACAAACACAGCCAAAAACAGACATTTCTGAAGCTATTGTGACGACGCGAGAGGAAGAATGCATGCAGAAAGAAAATGGGAAGGAATAACATGAGGGGCGTGAAGATGGAGGGCAGTGGAATTTTCTAGCGCCTTATATTTCCCATCCTCCCCAGGCCAGAGTGCCCTCCCACTCTCCCTCCAGAGTTTTTTCTTCTTCTTCAGCGAGAGCTAATTTGCAACATGTGTTCTTTAATGGAGAGAGCCACCCGATGGAAGCATGTGAACTCGATACCACTGTAAATCTTCACTTCCACAGCTTTTTTTATTGGCATGTCACACTTTGGACAAGCTGGAAATTACACTCGGTGAACTGAGAAGCAGTGCCGAGACACTCTAGAAAGGCGGGGAAGAAAAGGAGAGGAAGAGAGACAGATGAGAAGGAAGCGGTGTAAGGTGCTCTGAGAGAGAGAGAGAGCGAGAGAGAGCGAGAGAGAGCGAGAGAGAGAGAGAGAGAGAGAGAGAGAGAGAGAGAGAGCGAGAGAGAGAGAGAGAGAGAGAGAGAGAGAGAGAGAGAGAGAGAGAGAGAGAGAGAGAGAGAGAGCGAGAGAGAGAGAGAGAGAGAGAGAGAGAGAGAGAGAGAGAGAGAGAGAGAGAGAGAGAGAGAGAGAGAGAAGGGAGGATCCAATTACATGGCAGCCAGGCCAAGCACATGTGTTTGGAGAACAGGATTGTTGCAATAAATATTGGCCGTGCAAAGACTGCGTAACACACTTGGCTAATACACAACATGAAGCAAATTACTTAGAGGCAAATATCAATTACAATGTTTTAGTTAACGAAAACAGGAAATCCAACTGGGGGAGACAAAAAAATGATAGCGCTGTTTGGTTTGTGGGGAAATATAATTTAAAATTAATCTATAATGGTTTTGAGAGGGAACAACAAATGTGAAAACATCAAGCCCAATTTTCAATTGTAATTAAAATGCTGAGGATTACATCAGTACAATAGTTGTTTTATCACAGTGTGATTGGGAAAGTGTAAACATTCCCTTCGTGTTGGTATCTTTGTCATTTTTCTTCTCTTTGACATCAAAGCGGACGAGATAGAGAAGCCTGCCTTTCCTTTTTTAAGATGAAACAGTTGGGTTGAATGCCAGGGCTCAGCGTTCCCAGCTTCAGATGCTAGTGAAGACATCAGAAGAGGGAATTTGCCTGTGATGTGCCAAAAAACGGCATTGTGTCTCTGCGGCAGATTCCAGCAATCCGAGATGAGGAGAGCAAAATTAACATAGCCATTCCTTCGAGACCTAAATGATTTCTAATGCATAAAAATACTTGACAAATACCCGCCCTGCCACCAGCAAAGCAGCGGCGGTAGTCCGGGAAGGGAAAGCCATGATAATGAAACGTGGCGAGAAAGGCTCTGCTTAATAATTTAGTCTCACCCGTCAAGGATCTGCTATTGATTGTGCTTTCAGGTGTCTTATGAAAATGTTATCTCCAGCCTCGCGCTTCTCCCGGCTCCATCTGGCAATGTAATCACCACCCCATACCCCATTGTTGACCCCACACACCTCCATTTTGATTTTACCCCTTGTTCCTGCTCTTCCTCCTCCCTCTATCCCTCTTTCTTTCCCCCCGGCCACACAGCTGGTTTCCATAGTAGCGTTTACTGAAAGCACAGAGCTGTTAAAGGTATAAAGGGGAGAGAAAGAGAGAGGGAGGTGTGATCTAGAAGAAGAAGAAAAAAAAAAGATTCTTGATCTTTTTCGGATTAGATGGTAACACAAGTTGATCATTCTCTTGCACTTTATCTTACTTGGCTACTACTTGTAAAAAAAAGCAGTATTACAGCAAAAAAAGGCATTAACTTCACACTAAAATACTAGTGTTTTATACACTACGTGCATATAGATATAAATACAATGAAATAAAAATATAATCAAATTATTAGATGTGTGCATTTAATGCATCATTATAGAGCTTTATGGTACTAATACGAATCTAACAAATGTTGACAATGAAAAAAATTCAGTTGAACAACAGTTTCTTTTCCTGTGGTATTGAAGTTGGCATCGAGAAGCAGGAAATTTAGCTGGTATTGCTATTGACTAGTGAAATTATTATTGTGACAACCCTATCAATTACATATTGATTTGAATTTTGTTGGTTTGCCTAAATAGCTTCAATTTGGAAATTAAATAGAAAATGTGTGTTTTTTTTTTTTTTTAAAAAGACACCAAAGGCAAACCGATAAAAACAGAGCTTCGATTGTTTTTGGAGAGATGCCCATTTGGAAGCAGTGCAGCATGGGCTATGTGTATTTTGCACAGTGCTAAGTACCTAATGTCATTACCACAGCAGCATTAATGCTTCCTTTAGTGGAGTTTCAAGTGTACAGGAGGGAGGGAGGGAGGGGGGAAAAAAAGAGCCCCACACTTCATTCAAGAACATTAATCAAAATGGCCATTAAGTTGCAGCATTTCACAGCAGATTTACTTACACAGGCCCGATGCTTAAAGGGCTTTACAGTCAGGTCTGCCGAAATAAACCGCGCCGATGAATAATTCAAGGGGGGGGTTGCAACATCAGAACAATGAAAAACCAATTCACAAAAACCATAATTTGTTAAAAAATTATGGTGGAAAATAAAAAGACTATTGGACTACCATTACAGACCCCCGCTAATTAAATCAAAAAAGAAAAATACGCTCGTTTTAGCATGTCGCTACTGCTTCTGCTGAATTTAGCATTGTGTGTGACGTCATCCCGCTTGCTTGACAAAAAAAAATAAAAAAAACACACGCTCCCCCTCCTACACAGCTCCCTTAGTGCCGACACTCACAGCTAAACCTGTAGCCGCTCTGTATTCCTGCCCTACTCTAAACACGCTACCCTGCAGACAAAGTGCAAGCAGGGATATTTCAATCACACGCTCCCGAGCAGAGGTGCAGCGCCGGCTCTCTAGCTGCCGGCAGAGCCCGCTGCCAGAGGCGCTTTTTTTCAGAGCCGCACACAATAACGGCACAACAAAAACCTGGGGGCCACTTGTGAGAAACGCACCTTTACATATTTATACATGCAAATTCGCCGGCTCATTTTCAGCGGCTGAGCAGGCAGAGGAGTGACGGGCAGGGGGAGGGTTGAACGCATCGAGTGTAACGCTGGGAGAGATAGAAAACGCAAAGCCACCCCTGTCCACACAGCGTCTCTTAATGACTGCAGGCTCCCTGATGTAAAGATGGCAGCGACTGCCGCTCCGCTCAATAAATATTAACAAGAACTGCGACTGATGGCGCTGCTCACTGATCCATAATTGCATTTCAAAATGCTGGAGCTTGTGGGGGGATGAGGAGGGGATCCTGACGGGGGAGTATGTGTGCACGGAAGCGGCTCTCGGACTGATGAGGCAACCTACGCACCTCCCACCTCCGGGCCGGATGAGGATTTAATCAGAGCCGCAGAGGGCATTTAATAGAGACACAGGCCATCGTCGCACTTTTAAAGAATTAAAATCTATCATCTGTCAACGTTTCAAAACTGTACATACAAAACAACACTACTTCTGTACCCCTACTGCATAAAAAAAAAAACTTAGTGTTGCAAAGAAAAAAAAAGAACAATATAAGGGTAAGTAAATAATGACTTCTATTTTGGGTGAGCTATCCCATTAACGTCCCTCTAATAAAGCATGTTGGATTTATTTCTTACATGCATATTCCTATATTTCACCAGACTAATCGGTAACGCTCGTTTTTTCGAGAGCATAGGCATCCTTACGGATTGGAGAAATATGCGCGAGGGCATTGCGCACACGCATCTTTTCATAAACCCACTTTTATGATCATTCATGCGTGTATGCACATATATTTGCATCTTCATGAAAGCCTTTTAATTAAGGCTTTGAATCATTAGCTTTTGAGGGCGCAGAGATAAGCACAAAAACCATCAGGAGTGAATTACACTGGGAGTTTATTTGCATCCCTTGAACGCAGTATCCAATGCATTAGGGGAGGCTGGCAGTGGGCTTATCAAACACTCCAACCGCACGCCCTGATCAACAATATCCACATCGGCCAATAATCAATAGTCTGTGTTAATTGCCATTTCACAGCTAGAGCGCAGGAGCTTGGTCAATGCAGGGCCAGATTGCTGTGCCCTTGCCATCCACTGAGCTATTGTTTCAAGTGAATCATTAGGGGTCTATGTATAGCTCGGCTCAACGAGCAAACAGTGTGTGGAATAATGGTGCCGTTGCAGACTGACAGTCCAAACTAGAGATTTGTTTTCAGTTTTGATGGGGGAAGTCTGTAAAATGGATTTTAAAATGGTACAATGTGTTAAGCAGAGCTGATAGTACTACCGTAATTGAACTTAAATCGAATGAGCTAAAAATGAACATGCAAAGGCGGGTGATGTATGGAACTGTGAAAGACGGGGGTTCTAATGCTGTAGAAATCACATCAAGAACTCCTCACATTTTCAGGGGCTCATACTTGCATGCTATATGAAAAAAAAACAACTTCAAGATGTTTGAATAAAAAGCTGGTTAATAATAAATAGTTATAATATGTGAAAAATGTTTATTTATTGCATGTTCGCCTTGAAGTATTTTCCTTTAGAAAATATTTTTAGGGAGAAAACCTACTTTAACCTGAACTTATTCATATAATGCAGGTTGTATAGCAATTTTTATTTCAAATTTCACCCACAAATGAAAACCCTTATCCTTGATAGCCTCATGTCCTTCCATGCAACTTTTTCCCACCTGTGTTATACAAAAAGAACATTGAAAACAATGCCTTTACTGTTTTTGTTCATGAATGTCAATGGAATTTAAAACATTGGCTCTTACTATATGGACAAATATAGAGCAAGAAATTGTTGTGTTCCACAAAAGAAAACAATGCAGGTTTGGAATGAGTAAAAAAAAAAAAAAAAAAAAAAAAGCAAAAATAGTTAGACGGTAACCCAGCAAAGAACAAGCTTTCCGCCTGCTCCGTCCCGCTGCTGTGCATCATTGGAAATCATGAGTTCTTTTTGATAATTGTATTGTACATCACACCTAATTAAATGTCCATAAGCACCAATACAGCGAGAAGAGCAGGGCATTTCTGCCTGCGGCCGGGCCCCCAGAGGCAAGCAGCAATCACTCCATTAGAGGCAGCGCTGTGCTGCAGCTGAGCTGGCCAATATCAGCAAATTAGTTTAGCCACGGGGATGGGGGAAGGGTGCCACGGCAACACACACCGACAACAACAGTGTCAGTCATCGGGCATATGCAGCCGGCCCAAATTAACAGGAGGAACAAGTGAGGGAGGCAGGCAGAGACAAAGAGGGTAGAGCTGAAGACTGTGATTGACTCGAGGATAAAGGCTTCTGCTGTTTATGATCGATTCGGTGCTGAATTGTCTTTGTGTCTGAGCAACCCCTGAGAGATCTTTCTCTTCCTATCTCACCCCTTCTCCTCAAAGCCAACAACGTCTCAGGGCTCTGTTTGCAGCCAATAGAGTGTCAACAGGACTCGCTGCATAGCTGCTTTTCCTATTAGCAACAGATACTTAACTGAATGTGTCACCCTCGTCACATTAATACAGCGTACGTCTTATGCGCAGCACTAATGGGTCGAGGCCGTAAAATATATACACAGAGGCTGTCCATGTCCTTGAAATCGGTACGCACTGCTGGCTTTTAGACACACAAAATGGTGCTTGGGCTAACAGCGGCCCATTATCACACCTGAGCTGAAGTCCTGAATTGTAGGAGATACAAGCACAGCTTCTCTCTACTCTAGAGAAAAGGCACAAGTCTTCAGAAGTACTTAAGATTGCATTTGAATACGTTTTAAAATGTGCAATAAAATCTGACACTGGTATCGTAAACTTTGCCGTTTTAGCTCAAAAGAAAAAAAAAATAAAACACTAAAAACTAAATTATTCGGAACAGTGGCCACACTCGTTTTCAGTTTCACTACAAACTGATGAAGGCTTGCGAATGATGTAAGCACATAAAAACAATGGTAGAATATAAAACTGTCAAATTATAATGGTAATTCTTTAGTATAGGCACCAATTCTCACTATTAACTGGTGCTGCGCGATAAATCATATGCGATATTTAATCTTGTTACAGAACGGCTTTAATGTCGAGACGCGTGTTAAATATCACATGCAATATATCGCGCATCCCTACAGCATACCTATTAATAACATACATGCTGTTTATTATCAAGCATATTCTGCGTGACCATGCACTACCTCTCTAATCCTACTCAATACCTACACTTAACTACCCTACTAACTATTATTATAAGCAGCAAATGAAGAGTTTGAGGCAATAGTCGTTACTGCTAAGTCTTAAGTGTCACGTAAGCCTTAAGAAATTATTCTAATATGCTCATTTTGTGTGTGCAATAAACATCAACACTGAAAACAGCTGTCCTGCTTAATACTTTTGTGGAAACTGCTATTTTCTTTGTTGAAGAGAAAGTTTAATAAAAACAACTTTTATACAAATCTTAATATTGAAATAATGATGATTGCACACACATATACGTGCATAAGTAAACAAGCGAGCAAATGCTCTTTAACCTGAAAGGAGTTGTGCGTGTGAGAGATGTTGAGACGGACAGAAGAGATGCATACGGCAGCAACTCTACATTCCCACCCCTTTTTTTCCTACCGTTAATCTCTTTTATTCTGTATTTACCACACTAATGTTTACACATGCTGAGGGGAGCTCAGTCAGCTGTGCCTTAATCACAGTGTGTGTGAGACAGAGGTGACTGTGTGTGCTCGCAAACAAGGGTGGAGGCACCTGTCTTTGTACATCTTTAAGCTTGTTTAAGCAGGAGGCTCATTCAGAATATGAATATGATTGAGGGGGGAAAGGAAAAGGTTGAGTGAAAAGCGTGTCAATTAACGGTCTAATTTGGACTGAGTGAAGGGCGGAAACATCTCTGTGACAGTGTTAAGATCTGTGAGTGTGTGTGTGTGTGCGCGGCGTCAACATGTGAGCCATACACTCCGGCCAGGCACGCACGCACACACACAGATCTCATCGCTCAAAGTGGGCGGAGGGATTGATTGCAGCATGCAGGTTTTCTCTGCGGTGCTAACTGGATTCCTAGGTCATTAGATAAAGTACACAGGGTGACGTAGTTCAACCCTTAAGACTAGAGGAGAACCATATTAATGAGGTTATTTTGCCAGAAGCGAGGCAATTTCCTCACCTCACGGCAGAAGAGGGTCGCTGAGAGAGAGCCTCACGTGACGCTGCATGAAACAGAAGCACTCAAAAGCATGCTAGCAAAAATACGGCTGAAACCTGTCCTCCAGAGAGCCATGATCGTTACGCATGTAATGAATTCACTTTATTATGTAGAACCACTCTGTAAATCCGCTAATGCTGGAACCTTTCCGATATCCTCATTTACCGTTATGGCCAGCTATCCCGTTCTGCCCTGCTCAATATGAGTGAATGATTTAAGCCGGCGCTAAAAGCTAGAAAGGGACAGAATGCATGAGATGGGACGTCAATGAAGGGGGTGAGTGGGGTTAGGGCAATTGACCTTAAGGTTTTTCTACCATTTTAGTGGACAGATGCTCGCTTGCCAATTAAGAGGAGAGGGGTGACAGCCGGCGTTCAGAGGTGAGAATCTGAGCTGTAGTAGCATGTCCATTACACTTGTTTTAAATGAGCTGAACAATGCCACAGCTATGAAACATTCATATCCCACATGCTGGGAAAAAGCAGTGTGCTTAATAAGGACACACAAATGTATGTATTTAAGGAAAAAAAATATTTTCACATATTAAATGTATTGATGTGAGACATATATAAATAATATTAATATTAACCCTATTAATATTTGTATATATTTTTATTCCATTTAGATTTTGAACAAAGCCACAATTTATTCCATTTAGTACCCATCCATTCATTCATCCATCCATTTATACAATCACCACACGTATTATATATTTAATAAAACAACTCAAAATAGTAGCTGACTTAACAAAATCAACAAGCCAACACTACAACAACCGACCAATCTAACTAGTTGTCCATCATGACCCATGCCTAGCAATTATATGGCAAATCGCTATCCAACCCACCTCAAGGCCAACAACATGGATCAGCACAGACTAATTAGATGGATTAAGGTGGTATAAGATAGAAAGGGAGGCCACTGAAGCCTTGTCTTCTCCTCTGACATTTACAGCCATCAGACAAAGACCCCTAGATCTGCACTTAATCAAGATGAAGATAATCACGAAACATACTATATGTTATTCTTGGCAAGAGCAGGATTCTGCTGCCCTCAGCACTCTTCAGAGCAATCCGATTACAGGCTGCTTGGATGCCCGGGCTCTGGCACGCACTTCCCCTACCAACCCTCCCTTCCTCTGAACATCCTTCTCACTCATCCAGCCAGCCCCGAACCCCCCCACTTCAGCTCCTGTGGCTGTCATAAGCCAGCCTGCCGTGTGTCCACCCCCTCCCATCAGCACCTTAGCTGTTCAGTACCATTAACAAAGCCTCATGGGTCTTCCTCCACACACTCCACGGCGGGGGGAAGGGGGGCAAAGGACCTCTCGGCTAATTGTCTCCTGCTGTGGGGAAGTAGCCATCAGAAAAGCCGTAATGTGCTTATTTGCTTGTGACATAACGTTATCTCAACATAGCAACCATCGAATGTGGCAGCCATGAAAGGGAAAAAAAAAATGCAGCTGTCTGCGGCTGCTGGAGGAAATAAATCAGGGAAATATATTGGCCTAATAAAGTAGATTGAATCTGAGGTGGTTTTGCTCTCTGATCAACGTGTCCTTTGAAGATTCAAGCTTTTTAAGTAGCTGATTAATAATCTATATAAAAAGCGTCGGCGAGGAGCGGATCAAGTGGCAAGAACTGCGATCCACAACAGGAGTTTTTCTTTCCCTTTCTCTCGCTTTTTTAATTGATCAATTAACGGCATGTAAAACCAAGCTGGCGCTACAACGTAAACATGTGTGAGCTAGCCGAGGCTTTGTAGAGAATATCTGGTGCTCCGCTTCACACAAGCTAATTAAACTTGTAAATCTCAGTGTGTTGCAGGCTGATTTTCCTATAGAGTAAAAAAACATGGGCATTAAAAGCATAAAAAAAAAGCCAACTGTCAGCACATTTCATTTCCAGGAAAACGCACATAAGCCTGGTCAAACAAGCGTACAGAAAAATCTGAAGGTATGAAACGTAATTTCCAACACTGGCTGCATTACTCTTAGACATCGATTGCAACAGGCCGTTTCACTGAAATGAATCAAGGCAATTACCCACATCAAACCCTTGCGTTTGATCCAGCTTTGGATGTATGGAAAAAGATAAGAAACGAAACACAATGGCAACGCTGTTACATAAGCCTCGATTTGGTGGATGAGGGGAAGGAAAAAGCCAAGTCAACTCACCAGCTTGAAGTCCTGAATGCTACAGATGAAGTAGGGCGTGTTCGGCCGTCGGCTCTCTATGTACACACAATCTGTGAAGAAGACGACAAACAACAGTGTTACTAACATCAACCAGACTGTCAGATAAGATGATCTCAATTATCTTAATTTCTCAAACCTGCACAAAATCCGTTTCCCTTTGTAAAACACAACTGGAATGTGAGTAATAGGATTAAAAGGCTTTTGGACGCAGGACAGTCCGCCCTTTCCAGAACAAACATCGAGGGGAGTCCGAGAAAGAAGGTCGGTATTGTTCCAACACAATTATGTGATGGCAGGGGTTTGTGTAAGAAAGAAAATACAATAAACGAACACAGGCGATGTGAAGCTGATATGATGCGAAGCGTATACTAAATTGCCATAAAATTGCATAACTTTTCCTCCTCTGAAGTTAAGCTGAGCAGAGGGCCTCTGTGTTTAAATTAAATGTGACTGGTGGTATGGCCAGGTCACGAACCTTCATCTTCTTAACAAAAACATTCACACTGCACAGCCCAGACGAGAGAAAGCAGCTTTAGCTAAGCAGACGCACATACACGCACACATACTTCCTTCCTCTGCGGTCAATCTGCCAAACATTTGTAGAGTGCGGGGGATGAAAAGATCACCCTCTTGTTCCACCCGCTTCTCCGCAGAGAGACAATCTGAGGCGCTCTTGAAATGGAAAATACTTCAGTGCCGTGCTGTACAGACATCAAAATTATTGCGAGTTATGTGGGGAGAGGAGGAGAAAAAAAAAAAGATGTCTTTTTGAAAGAAAGGGAGTGTTCGGAGCTGTTTGCTAGATAAGGATCTTATTTACACAGAAGAATGAGCCTCTAGTTTGAAGACAAGCATTCTTTGATAGTTCAAATGTGTTGAGAACACAAAGAGGGCTGTGCTCGGCTGCTTGGATCACCCTCTGTCAGACTCCGAGGTGCCAGCCACCACTCCATTCAAAACACTCATTACATTACACTGCTGTTTCACACTACAAATCCATTTTACACCGGCAAGCAAGCCAGTATTTGTGTTACCTAGACCCGAGCCGTTCAGCTTGAGATGAGGTGATTGGGGTTGCTGTGGTTTCAAGTCGACATGAAATCAAAACTGGCCATCTTTACTTTAGTCACCCCTAGAGCCAAACACATCAGTTATTCTAAATACAGAAGGTCTCTGTTTAAATCATGAAATCGAAATGTAGCAATGATGACATCAGCTAGGATGTCTAGTCTATTAGATCACGTTAACTGAGTTATCACGTTCCTTCTCTGATGACGTCGCCTAACGTTAACCAACAGACAAGCAGAGAATGTCGTTTCATGCCGACTTCAACTTGTTAATAGAGCACAGATCAATTTATATTCAAAATAAGCAGCAAACCCTTAAAAATAATGTGCTAGCCAAAACCAAACGGGAAGTTAAAAGTGGCTTATCGGAAAGCAGATTTCAAGAGTCACAACAGATTCCTGAACCCATGATTCATTCACTGTTCCTGGCATATAAACAAAGGCCATACCGCGTGTTAAAAGACGAGCTGTGCATTAAAAACCAAGGGCGACTCCACCATCTTGTCTCCAGCTCGCTAAATCCTCAAGCAACACTCGTGTGTGTGTGTGTGTGTGTGTGTGTGTGCGTGTGTGTTGATGATGGGGTCGAGCCTCGCAGTTACCCAGCAGCCATATCTGAACACACAGCTCCTGAAGCGTGGCACAAACACACTCTCACACCACGCCGCGGATAGCAGCCCGAGTGCGTGTGTGTACGTGTGTGTGTGTTTGCGTCTCATCGCTGTAAGCACAGATTTGGAGATGTTAGAAGTCTTTGTGTCTCTGTAGTGCTAAAACTGCATGGAGATAAATGTTTATCTGAACGCTTCAGTATTCCAGGGATGAATTCACGTAGCGTGGGCTGAGGAGGCTAAAAGCTACTACTAACAAAAGGAGAGCGATTCCGTTCCAGCCCTCTTAGTGCACATCATCTTTTATTTATTTGTTTTGCCTGGTGCCGTTATTGATCTCGTTGCGTTTATCTGTTCAATGCAGCAGGCGGAATAAAGATATTTAATAGGCTGAGCACATTGTAAACCGTTCGTTGGGAGGGGAAGGTGGGGGGTGTTAAGAATGCAGAGGGGGCCATTTTGAGTGGGTTGCATGTGTGACAGGAAAGGCTTGTTATCAGAGCTGGTCCGCACAGGGTTTTCTAAGGCTTTATAATGTGTTAGTGGGGTGGGCTGAGCTCTGCCCGCCTGTTTCTACCTGAGCTCATCCTCTCATTTACAAGATAATGTAAGTGAATATATCCATCAGCGCCGTGACTGACCGCCTTCACCGGAGGGGGAGGGGAGGCTGGAGAACAAAAGAGACAAATCTCAATGAAATGAGATGACATGTTTCAGAACGTCCCAGGCGGTGTTGAGAGGGATTTACCTTTGAGAATTGCGGCTTATAGTCTCTTAACCCGGCTGGTAGATTCATTTAGAGGAAATGGATTCCCTACATACTGACAAGGCAATAGATATCCGTGCTGCGAGCCGTAAGGAAAATATTGAGGTATAAAGGTCTGGTTTTAAATGCTTCCTGAGGTAAATGAAACCATAAATGTGACTTTTCTGGGCAATGAAGCTAAAGGAAAATCAATATTTTGCAGTATTTATGCATTTTTCAATATATAAATAACGAAAATGTACTTCAAAATAATTAAGAATGAAACCAAATCATTTAGTTACACCAAAAAGGGAAAAAAAAACAAAAACATTTATCAGCACTTTAGAAACACTTGAATTGTGGTCACATTTGTCATTTACTGTTGTTTAGCAATGTTTTGAGTTCTGTTCAGTTGAGAATTGAGGACGAAAGATTTGCATTAGGTTCAAGTTGGTCACACAGATTTGCCATGTTGACCAACAAAAAAAGCAGCATGGTTTGAAATTCACACATTGCTACACTTCTGAAAATAGACAAGTGGGCCCTTTTTGCTAATGTGACCACATTTTAACACTACTTTTGCCACCAGAGTTTGCACTGTTTGATGTCTTGTAATGCTATGAGCTATGCAAAAAAAAAAAAAAAAAAAACAACAGTAATGTGCAAACATATTGCTAACATTCGAGTCCAGCTGAACAAAGTCTGCAAAAACTAGCCAAGTAATTGTGTTTTTAAAAAAACAACCAAAAAGGTACTTCTCCCACCCATCTGTGAAACTCGTTTCCAAACAAAAGGTCCTCGGGAAATAAATTGTGTTTAATATTTTACAATAATGACGGTCCTCGCTGGCCGTGGAGAGTTGTGAGGCTGTAATTTGCGCTGTACTCTTTGAGAGCGGACCTTTAAGACTCCAATCTGTTCAGCTGCGTTCCAGCCATTTTGTGCTTTTAGAGAAGCCCCTTCTCCATCAGAGAGTGAGCAGGCAGAGAAAAAAGGGAAAGAGTCTCAGAGAAAAAGAGAGAGGGGGGGTGTCTGGGGAAGGGGTGTATGGGATTTGAGGGGATGTGTGCTGTTCTAGGGGCTTTGTGGACTCCCAAATGTCTCCCGCAGGCCACAGGTCCCAGCTCTCTCTCTCTCTCTCTCCGGCTCAGTCTCTTTACCTGGCTCTCTCACTCTCTCTTTAGTGGCCTGAGGAGAACAGAAGGGTGGGGGCTTTGCAAACAGCACAGATCCATTATCGACCACTCTGCTGGAGCAGCCCGGCCTCATCCTTAGATTGAGATTTATTGAGCTGAAGAAATAGTCCATCACACGCCGAGACGCGCTCACACGAGCACGCACCCGTGCTTAAAGTAAAACGACAAAACGGATGTTAGAAGTTGATCTGTTTGCAGCTATTATTTCTTAATGTATTGTCACTCGTCACTTAGCAACATGAATATTCATTTGGAAAGGGAAGAGGGGTAGCACTCATCCAAGCCTCCTCCTCCTCCTCCGCCGAGGCTTATTGTTCACTCAGCCATTCTTCTAAACCGGTGAAGCGTGGCTAATTTAAAACACACCTTTACCGATGAAAGAGACCTGCCCTGCTTTCCGTGTCAATCCAGTTGCTGTTTTAATCCACTCCGCCTCCAAGGAGGAATGCTGAGACAGAAAAACGCTTAAGCAAAAATGTTAATATTACACGCGCGCTCAGCTGTTTCCTTTAGGAGAGAGGTGGCGTTGCCGTCGAGAAAACCTGTCGTCTTGGCTCAGGCTATCATTGTTAAACGCAGTCGGCCGCCGCGGTCATCCTTCAACGTGCTTATCTTGAAATTAAAGTAGCCGGAGGAATGCAATAATGAAACGGTAGGGGGTACGGACCAGGTGCTGACTTTACACTCCACGTGTCGCATTCACACCCCTCTCTTCCTACATGAACGACAAGCGGCGAAGCGGCGCTCGTGTCGCGTCATACTGGGAAGTTCTTCAGCGCAGGTGCTTCAGCTGGCACCAATGCCCTGTGTCGGGAGAAACAGGCCGGTCTTAACCCCGCTCGTCCAATTTACACCGCCGCTCATTGAAACCCGCAGCTTCAAACACGCACACTTATTCTGCTCTTCTCTCATATGTCAAGCTTGCAAATTTTTGCCTCGTCTCATAACGAGGAGATTAAAACCTCCGGTCCGAATTAGATCAAACCTTGCGCGGCTGTGCCCTCAGAGTAGCAGGCAGAAAAAAGCTGACTCCCTCTGGGCCGGGAACAGAAGCCGTTTGACGAGTGTGGTACACTTAGTCTGTAGCAGCTTTCTAATTTGTAATTGGCAGGTGGTTCGATTTCACAAAAGCCTCTACAGTCTCCCTGTCATACAATGCTACACGAAGGGAAATTTCAGAATAGATCTGGCTCTTTTATTTCCAGCTATCGCTTGGTACTAGGGATTTCTCTGCACACAGTTTGAAACGCTGTAAAGGAAGAATTTCGGATACACTTAAGCCTTTTATTTTGGGAAGAATAAAAGTGACATACAGGGGTTTAAAATGAAGAAACAAACAAAAGCGACAACAACATGACTGTTTGAATATCTCAAACTAAATGCATTCTGTTTCACGCAGTGTCATTATGCGGAACTAGCTATTCGCAACAGATCATTCACATTTAAAAACTACATTTTTTCTGATAAATGTTTCCATGTTATGGCAGATAACTGGTATATGCATCATTAAAAAATTTTTTTTTTTATATGTATATATTTTATGTTTTGGCAGATAACTGGTATATGTATGTATGTATGTGTATATATACATATATATAAACATATATACACACATATATATACACACACACACATATATATATATATATATATATATATATATATATATATATATATATATATATATATATATATATATATATATATATATATATATATATATATATATATATATATATATATATATATATATATATATATATACATATATATATATATATATATACACACACATATATATATACACACATATATATATATATATATATACACACACATAAAATTTTCAATGCAATTAATTACAGAGTGCTGCGATTAATCTATATTTGGCTATGAATACCCCCATAAGATAATTAAAATCTATTATTGTGTCAAATGATTAGGCTACAATGGCTAACAAAGTCTGGAACACAAAAGATCATTTGAAATGCATTCAAATGTTTTGTTCATGCAATGAAAGTCACTGGTAACTAGTGGTAATCTGGTAAATCAGTCAGTCATCTGAGCTCAAAACAACACAAGGGTAAGTAAATGACAATGACAATGTATTTATTTTTGTTGCACTATCCTTTTAATGTTATTTAAAGAAGCCATGTCAAACGGATGAGCTGTTTGTTCATATCAAAAATGTATGTGTGGCGCGGTTGATAACAGTCTGAAGAAGTTTGCGTTCAGCAGATGTGAAACTAGTGTTTACTACAGTGAAACCACAGTGTTGAATTGTGGACTGAAATTGTTCTTTTTGTTTTCTTTCCACATAAAAAGTACCTTCATAACGTTACAGTCGAACCATTGATGGAAGATGGAGCATTTTGACAACATTGCAGCATATCACAATCAACAGGACAGTCGCAAGCCTCCCGGTTTTCATCCAAAACATCTAAAATTCCGTTCCGAAGGCGAACAAAGCTTTTACAGGTTTCACATGATTAAAGTACATTTGCTCAGAAACTAAACACCGTTGTGTTGCTCACAGATGCATTAAAACATCGTTTCATAACAGATTAAGTTTAATAAGAAATGTGGAAACGGTCAGATAATAGGTAACAAACAAAATAAAGAGCTTTCTGGCACAAGAACCCTTAACACGAGTGACCCTCAGGGAAAAATAAATGCTACACTAGTGTAAAATGTGTCCCTTTTAATTGACCGCATTTAAATGATTTGATTTAGATAGCAAAGCTTCTGTTCTCCCCTTCGAGACATGGATCTGAGGGTCTCCTAGTCGCCTGCTCTGCCTCCGCCTGCTTTTCATCCCCCATCTCTCTTTCTGTCTGTCTAAATTTTGAGACAGCTGGAAGCAGAGTGGAAGACATGCATGGAAAAGTTGTCTCTCAACATGGGGTGATACTGTTGCTGTCTCTTCAGAAGAGCAACAGGGAGATGAAGACTGCTGCTTGATGACTCACTCAGGTGGTCAAATGCTGTTAGTCTCACCTCGCTGAATAATACATGACTCTAAGCCAAGAGAGAGCCTGGTTTCTCCCCTCTGACAACAAATGGAGGAGGAGAAGTTTATTTCAGCGATGACCCGAGCGCTCTTTTTGCAAAGGTGGTGCATGTCCATTTTCACGCCAAGTCTATTGTGTTCATTCCTGACTGTGTCAGAGGGAAATATCTGAAGCTTTGCTGGCCTGTTAGTGTCTCTATAACCTCTCTCTACTGTTTCGACTGACAAACATGAAACGTACACCGAGCTGATAATCAGGCAAAATTGCGAGCAGACAAAGAAACAGTCTTGGAAATGACATTAGTGAGCTGACAAGAAATCCGCACAGCTCTGTGAGGATGTGAGGACAACGTGTTCGAGCTCCCAGTGGACATCTCAGCCTTACGGAAAAGACTGCAAGCTTTGGGTGGCTCCGTAATTAGGTGACAGCTGTCCAGACGCCCACAGGCAGCCAGGAGAGAGAGAGAGAGAGAAATAGAGGCCATCTTCGGGGACGTACTCATCGAAGAACTTTCGTGCCTTTCGTAAATTCAACAACTAGACCTTCACCTCAATCGTGACCCCAACCATAAGCTCTGCTCTAAAATCTAGTAAGCTGTCTTGTTGTCTACGCCCTGCACAGTCAGCAGCCTAAGGAACCTCACAAGTGACTGTAAAAGAAATTTTCCACTGACCACAATGCATTCTGGGATTGCCTATTCTGAGTAGGACACAAGAAATACTGCCTTAGACTTTGGGTTAGGAAGCTCCAATACCAAACTTTTTTTTATGATGATGATGATGATTATCATTATTATTAATATTATTAAAACAATTTTATTATTAATAATAATAATAATAATAACAAGCTGCTGCAATATGCCATTTTAAATATAATAATACGCATAGGTTTTTAAATATAATTACTACAATGTTTTATTTTCAACAATAAAAATGCAGGAAAATACCATTTTAATTTATTTTTAAGGGAAAGAATTATAACTTGCATTAATAAGCTAATTATAATAAATGCTGTAAAATGACATTTTAAAAATGTAAAAAAACTATCACCATCATCTTATTTATTATTACATAATTATTACTATTTCATGTTTATTAGATAATTTATTTTAATTATAATAGTGCAAAATTTAATTAAAATTTAAGAATTAAGAATTTTATTTTACTTGCATAACTTAATGAGAAAGTAATTAACTTCTAAAGTTAGATGTCAAACGCAGTCCAATTGTAAAAACGAAAATGAAAATCAGCATGCCCAACTCATCATCCGATATCCAATTTAATAGCGGATATGAGCACATAATGATGCTGGTCTCCTTTTTGAACCGTGTTTGCACCAAGAACGCATCTATGCTGCCTTAAAATGCTCTCTAGGTAGGCAGCCTGTTGGAGAAGCGCTATAATGAGCACCATAAAGCCCACCCCAACCCTCAGCTAAGCCCACTGTGGACATTCACCTCTCTTTATTGTCAGCATTCTCATCACACGGGTGGGAGTGGTACTCATCCAGCCAATCCCGCTTGATGAGCTCTCCATTTTAAAAGCCAAATGGCAGCCAGGGAGACAAATTGCCGTCACAGTACAAGGACATTGGTGCGACTCCGGGTTGTAAAGACGGACTGCAGACAGCCACGGCCAGCTCGCAGAGGCCCGAGTATTGATCTCATGTGTGTATAATCTCCCGGCTGGATCCATAAGCTGCCTCTGTGTAGCGAATATCCGCAAAGCTACAGGGAGCCTGGACACGAGAACGCCACTCAAAGGCCTGATCGATTCAGCTGCTTTACTCTTCCTTCCATCCGAGAGGCCCTGTCTGCAATACAAATGCTTCTCTATCTCTCTCGCTCTCCATCCATCTCACACTCCACTCTCCTCTTTTCCATTCCTTCCTTCCTCACTCACTCACTTACTCACTCAAGCACACTCCATCTCTGCAACGACGTGCCTTATTTGCTTTTTTCAGAAACCTAATAAATGCATGCTAAGATTGCTGTAAAAATGTTAGCGGGCAAAAAAGTATGAGGGTGATCTCCGTGTTGGCTTTCAATATTACTTCCTCTTATCTAGTGTCATACGTGAGCAGGCCGACTCTCTCGAGCCACAAAAGCAATTATTGTCTTGTTTCAGTTCTCTCCCTTGATTACACTCTCTCTTTTTCCGTTGGCTTCTCGCCGTTTTTAATACCCACTCCAAGGGTGGCCGGTTTTACATATTGTGTGTCACTAGACAAATATAAAAGGATTTAACATTTAGTAGGGTTTAATCCAGCACAGGCTTTGTGTCTACTTAAGCCTCCCGAATCAAATCTGATTGCAATAAGGCTGCAGAGACTGACCACAAACTGAATGCATGCATATACGCCAAGACTAGCGCGATTACGCTAAATAAAATCGCAATATGGCTTAAATATGCAAGCATTTTACGTGACCCAGAGATTATATAATATTATACAATATGTTGGTAACACTTTACAATAAGGTGTTAACATTAGATAATTCATCAACTAACACGCACAAGCAATGACCAACATAAAATTAGTTAATGCACCATGAACTAACAATGACTGTATTTTTATGAATTAACAAAAATGTATAATTATAACTAATGATTTTAATAATGTATTAGTAAATGCTGAAATTAACATTTATGCATGCTGCAGAATTATTGTTTATTCTCAGCTCATGTTTACTAATAATCCTTATTGTAAAGCGTTTTTTTTTAATAACAAAGGCACTTTAAAGCAGCAATCTTCAAAACACGGTGACATCCCTTTCTATTCTCCACCGCAGCACTGACAAAATCAACTAACATGCCTCAGACATGTGATTCAATTCAGTCTTATCTAAAGCAGAGCAGCGGTACTCTCCAAAACAGAGCAGGGAAGAGGTCTGCTGGGTTATTACTGAAAGAGAGCTTCGGCAACTGTGTTTTCAAGGACCTTCAGCAGATAATGCCTCCAGCCCGATTCCACAGGGGCAATGACTAGAGGAAGAGGAGGAGGAGGAGGAGGGAGAAACCATCAAGCCATTCCCCACCTTCCCCCTCTGAGCAAACGCATCTCCAAGCAGAACAGACGGGGTTAAGAGACGAGATTGGAAATTACGCACTGGCTATAATTTGACGTCTTCGCATTAAATAACTAAGCATACTGCTTGACCTTTCTGTTGCTGCTAAATAAATGAAAGACACAGCGAGGATGATTTAGGACTACGGCAGCTGCGCTACACAGCCGTGCCTTGCCCTCCGCCGGAGTGTTGACATTTCCCCCCAGCCTCATGTACAACCAATTTCTAAACAGCAGGTGAAAGAGAGGCCATGTTTACAGCGCAGGAAAAGGTTATTGCTCTGGTCTAGGCTCAATCTCAGCGCCTAATAAAGACCTAATGCGAACCGTTTCACATTTTCTGCCTCTCACCGGAAAATATAAATAAAAAAACTAAAACCTTACGTGCGCTTTGGAAAGCTAAGTGCGAAATACACGACGGTTTCAGATATCATCACACTGAATTCTTCTGCATTTGAATCAAGAAGCAGTGCATTTATTTAGTCAAGCACAGCAGCCAATGGAAACGCATTTGCGGTGACATGTTTATGCTACACTGAAGCACCATTTTCGGCAATGCTAACAAAATATATTACCAAACACACACTAGCTGTTCCATGGCATGCCTATTGTATGACTACCGCCTCAAATTCCTCCATTTGAAACAAAAACTATGAGTCAGGCAGAAAAGTTGAAGTGTTGTACAAATCGAAACTCACCGCCAGGTCTGTAAACAATATCGTCCTCCGTAATGAAGGAAGTGATCTCGCCGTTCTCCGTTCGCTCATAGCGTGACTTCTTCTTGGGTAACTTTTTCTTGCTCTTTTTGGTGGCCTCCTCGGCGGTGGCGGCCCCGGGCGTCTCATTGTCGTCGTCCTCACTGTGTTCGCTCTCTGCATAGTTCTTAGCTCCGCCCTCTAGCGTGCAACTGCGCCGTGGCCGTGAGCTCTCGCATTCGCGTGTTTTGTCCCGCTTTTCGCGATCTCTGTCCCGATCCCTGTCGCGCTCCCTCTCCTTGTCTTTCTCTTTGTCGGCAGTCATGATTCGCCACGTGCCTTCTTCTGTCCTCTCACGGCTGGGCCTCCGTGAAAGGTAGACTGTGAGCCTGGGCTTCAGTCTTCTGAATTTACCAATCAAATCCAGGGAAAATTTGGCCACACCAACAACCCCAGTGTTTCAGAAGAGCTGAATGAAAAAAATAAAAACATTGTTAGAGAGGGAGTAAATAAAGAGACATTAGGGCTGGGCTATACATCTTGATTTACATATTCATGTGCATCTCATCAGTAAAGCCAGTTCTTTGATTAGCCGTAAATCTATGAAATTACAGTGAAGGCAAAAAAAATATCAGACAATCTCAGTGCAGACCCACATATAAACAAGACAGGGTTAGTTATAAAATGTCATGCGGTGCAACTTGCAATTTGTGCAGGAATATAAATTGATGCTAAAATAAAATTGAGATAGTCAGCACCAATAGCCTTTGACATAGAAAAGTGTTTTTGATGCGAGTTCGAGTCCCGACTCGTGGACCTTTCACAAACACCACCCCACGCACACACTTCACTTCCTGTCTACAATACTGTTCGATCCTAATAAAAATGCAAAAAACCCAAAAAGAATTGCAAAAATAATACAAAATGATATGTAATAATTACAAGTTTATTCATAATGATTATTTAAAAAGAACTTAAAAAAAAGAATTAAAGATGTGGGCTTCAAAACAGGCTTTTTACAAAACGAGTAACACGCACTGAGAGATATTTGTAAAACCGAGAGCCTGTTGATACTCATGCAATAGGTTTAATCAATCTCAGCCGGCGAGCAGCGCTGTGACGTCGTGCACCAAAAGGAACATCAATCGGTGGTCTTCTCCACAGCAGCGGCGCGCGTCCTCAGGAGAGCTCAGAGCACAGCTATATCAAAAGAGCACAAACTTCAAGCCGCCCGCTCTATTCCCCAGCTCATTTTTGCCCGGCGATGAAAAGCAGCACTATGTTTCCCCGCACAGTGACCCAAACAGGATTCCCCACTGCATTATCAAATAGGCTCAGCTGCACGTTTTACAGGGTATTAGGCTTATATAGACCTTCGCACAACTGGCCAGTTCAGGCTATGGAGAATTCCTTACAAGCAATATGTTAGAGTGGAATAAGACCCGGCGCTCCCTCCAGGCCACAGTGTTTGTTGGTTGTGCATGCTGGTCAGACTAACTACAGCCTGGCCAGAGGCGGCCCTACCTCAGCTAGCACAGCGATCACCCGTGGAAATCAGAACAGACAGGCATGGAGAAGAAAACCTGGCAGGAGACTCAGACAGAAAACAGCTTTGGATCAAATCCTGTTTTTACAACACTTGCTGCTACTTGCCTCTTTTAAGTCAACATTCATAAAAATAAAGATCAATCTTTTGTTGGCCGAAAAAGCGCGAAGCGGAAAAACAAAACGAGACCTCCAATACGAGAGCATGAAATGGCTGCGTAACGATGAAGTGCACTTGAAAGGGTTTGCCGCTTCCCCCCCCCCTCTTCAGATAAATGGGGAAAGTAAAGATTACAGCCTCTGGTGCAGCTAAACCTGACAACTGCCGAAAAAGCTACAGCGAGTGAATTTGGAAATGCAAGGAGCCTGCGGGAGGACAGCAGCAGGACAGAATTGGGCTGTTTGTCAGTGTGAGAGGTGTGTTTATAGAACAGGTATAAAAATGAAGAGAAATGGCTTATGACAGGCACACTGGTGCAGTTGACAAGCAGTCCTGTCAATGGCAACCTGTCATTTTGAGTAGACGGCAACTGACGGGGCAGCTGCTCTCCTCATCAACCTCCAACACTACAGACTGATTACAGCACTGTGCCGCCACGTCACAGCCCGATTAATCACCTTATGATGAGCTACCGCGCTGACCGCCGGTCTGAGCACACGAAAACGCATACATACACTAACCAGAAATGTTTCTATAAACATGGGGTGTTTTTCTTCATTACACGCGTGTGTTTTCTTCAAGTCACTTTGAATTACGGCAAAACGGCGCGTTTTCAAACTCGACAAGCTGGTGGGCTGCTAAAATGACTTGTTGGCTAATCGATCGAGAAGGAAACCCTGCATTATTTAGCCAGCTCGGAGTTCATCGGATAGCGACAGAACACGTTTCATGTTTCCGGTGTCAGGTGGTCCGGTGATTCATGAGAGCAATTCGCAACTTTAAACTGAAAAATATGAAAAAGTGCCCTGACAATACTTCAAAAGGCACGCAGGGAATGAAATAAATAAATAAAAAGTTAATCTCATCATCATTATTAAATAGTTGGATGATAAACTATACACCCAAGATCTCAATTGTTTTAAATGGCAGTACAAACAATAAATTTGATTAAAGTATAAACAAAAGTTAAATATGATAATGTGATGTGACACGAAATAAAAAAAAGAACATGGGAAAAATGTCTGAGAAGCTCAGTCTCCTTAATAAAGTTGAAAAATGAAAAAGTATTACAATATTGCATTATAATATCGTGTTATTCCCTTGAAAAAATAGTACCCAATTACATTACCTAGTTACTAAGTGATGCTTTACATTGAGTTTTTTTTTATTTTTTTTATTTTTTTTTTAAAATCAGGACAGGTTTAAATTGCTTGCTTTTAATACAAAGTTCTTGTTTTACAAATGTAAAAACCCTTATCGCTGGAGAAGTGAAATGATTACGCCTCACACGCTAAAGAAAATGTAAGTTCATGTCTGTACAGTAGAGGGCGCAGCTAAAACCGCAGGAGAAGAAAGTTCAACAATTCAGAAAAAAAAAAATATATATATATATAAAAACAACAACAGCACAGCGACTACACTGAAAAGTTCTCAGGAAAGACGGTGGTGTCATCTTGATACTATTTGGTGACAAATGCATTATCTGGAGCCATACTGTAAGGTAATTAAAGTGTCAAGACAACCCTTACAAGCGCTGTATAACCGCACTGCATGTGATGAATAACTTACAACCGCAGAAATGTCAGCAATCCACACCTTCTCGCATGTAAAGAGCGTCTTATTTATACCAACAGGAGCATAAGCAAGCAGTGAGAAGCAGCGGCTGCAGCGAGGTTCACAGCGGCGACTAGCAACAATGCAGCGGTTCATGTGGCGTCTGAATGGTGACCAGGACCAATTAAGCAATGGCGAGTACTCCCCTCAACAGTACCCACAGATGAATAACGCGCTGTGGGGCAGGTGAGGCTTGAAGCCATTACACATCAATCACCAGAGCAGGACCTTTTGAAAGATACCAGCTGTCTTAATGGAAAAGGGAGGGAGAGAGGCAGGGAGGGAGAAAAATCAGCCATTTGTGAAAGCCAGTGAAAAAAAAAAAAAAAAAAAAAAAAAAAAAAAAAAAGCTTCAGGGGTCTCAGCCAACAGCACCTATTTTACCATTTCCATTACTGCAATGAAGTCAAGGGGTGTGAGCCAGGAGGTTTTAAATAAAAATACATTTCTCCTTCAGAGCAGCGGATAAATTAGACCTTCTCACCCCTCCAACCACACAGTTGCTCTCCCACTATTAACACATCACCTCACAATGGGCACGCAGCAGGGCTCTATTACAAAACACACTCCTTTTTCAACATTACTCTTTCATGCTGCATGTTTTATTCATTCTAAATCACTCTCCTATTACGCCAATAGGCCACGCATTCATCTCTGTGATTTGAGGTAAAAGCCAATAAAGGGTCAGACAAACACAAATGCCATTTCCCCCCAAGAAACCCCAACTGCCAGGTGCTTCATTTGCAAATACAGTCGAAGATTGCTTCGGATAGGTAAAGTCAACAAGCAGGCCGCTACAAGATTTTTGGTGATCCCTGATTGGTATTTTCAATCGCGCGTTACGAAACGCAGACGTTTGACTGGCGAGGATTACCGACGGCTTTCCAGAAGGAAGTTGTGAAATACGCGTCTGATGTGATTGTTTTCGCAGAGCGAGATCAGCCTTGGAACATATCAAACAAAACATTATCTGCAATACGAGTAATTTATCAGACAAATGTCTCGTTCGAAGCTCATCCAAGAGAGCTACTCTGAAAACAGCTTTGTTGAAATCAATCTATTTCGCCAGGGTGCCAAAGCGAAAAGCTCAAAAAATAAAAAATAAATAGACATCTGAAGCAGAACTCCAACAACAACAACAACAAAAAACGCAACACTAAAATCTGGTGTTGAGTTATCAAAGAGATTTCTGTTATTGCTGATGAAAGCATCACGCTGACTCTGTATTGTGTGAAATTATGACTCGCAGCAGTTCGATTCCAATCGTTTCACATGATCACGCGGCAGAAGCATGTATAATCTGTACTAAAAATTAAGATTCACACCATCGGCCCGCTAATAACGGCGTCTTTATCTGATGCCGCACATTTATTCTGAAACCATTCCTACTCAAAGATTACAGCGAATAAAATCCAGCCTACTCTAAATCTTAATGGCCACTACTGACTATTTCTAACAATTACTCAGTGCTCCTCAATAAATGGCTACTTTATTGATACGCTTGTGTAGTACGGTGGAGGACCCTCTCCACACGGGAACTGTTTTTATTGAGTTTTAAATTGCGTCGACAGGCTGATGGATCTTTAAGCATTGCCAAAGCTAGTTCCATTAAGTGAAATAATGCGAGAAAAAGGCCTTTCTTCAAAGCATAACTCTACAAAGACTCGCATTATACACAGCCTAACATCTATGCGTTCGGTTCTTTTGCTGCAGCCTTCAGGAACAAACAGACTTTTGTAACTTGTGAGATCTTAACCGAAAGTGGAGTTGCAGATGGTCACGGTCAAGACAAACGCTGCAAAGCTCCTTTTAAAATCTGAGGGGGAAAAAAAGAACCTTCCATAGCATCAAAAGCACTAGAAGTGTTGCATAAAACACAAAGCAATATTTTTTATTTGTATAGATAAATACATATGATTTATTTGGATTTATGTATTTGGCAATATGATTACATTTTCATGATATGCTTACAAAACATGCCTATATAGACACACACACACACATATATAATATATCTATATATCTATATCTATATATCTATATCTATATCTATATCTATATCTATATCTATATATATATATATATATATATATAAAATGAGCATAAAAAGCCTCAGAGACCTGATTTGTAATGAGAGCAATAATACTTTCAAATATGCACTTACACATTTCAGGAATAAAGAGCCTATTTGAATATCCTCTTTAATGTCTAATCAACAGCTACCACTCTACTTTAATACACTGTCATATTTAGATCTCATGAGGACATCTTACACAAACACTGGCTGGAAATTAATTCTGCACAACTCTGTAGCCTCTGTAACTACACAACGTTGATGACTTACATACAGAAATCAGTGGGCTAATCTGAGCCCTGAGGAGTCAGTAAACCAGAGGCTGAAGGCTTGGCTCCAAGCAATCAGAGTATGTGAGAGTAAGTGGTTGTGTGTGAGAGTGTGTATTCCCTCTGCACAATTCCCAGAGGGGCCGGCTCCCCATCAGCACTCGTGTCTATTATCAGCATCGTGCCTGAGAGTAACTTCATTTCACACTGTAAGACACAAACACAGTGCAAACCACACTGAGGGCTCTCAGCTAGTTTGTCCGTGTGGCAGAAAGAGTAGGGTGGGGGCTGTCTGGATAGTCAGTCGCTGTGCTTTTAGCCTGGTCATGTAGCAAACAAGCACTTCTAGAGGGAGTATCGACACTGGAGGAGCGTGAATGTGATGAACATGACTAGAAAATATATATTGGTGTGTGTGTGTGTATATATATATATATATATATATATATATATATATATATATATATATATATATATATATATATATATATATATATATATATATACACACCAATATATGTTGCATACTGAGAGAGAACCATGTCTTTTCACATTCAATAAAATGTGTACAAGGGCATGCTGATGAAACATACATATATTTCCAATTTCTGTTTTACAGGATTCTGTTTTTTTTTTAACAGTTAAATGAACATGTGTCTAATTAATTCACATGAAACTTGCATAATTTAACAGTAATTTATTAAAAGTATTTTTTCCTATTTTTACCCCTGAAATAATGTTTTCTGGTGCATAAATTATGCTAAATAATGGTAAATGTTCCTTAAAAATATAGTTTTTTATAGTTGTATTAGTAGTAGTCTTACTATCATTGCATGATGACGGGTTTTTCCATATACTGAGCAATTAGGCACATCAGAATGTGTAGTAAATTAAACCATGCATCTGTGGCATTCATTCAGAAACATGCGTCATTCTTATTTAAATAAATCTCATTTTGCAGATTAATATTCACACAGTCTAGTCCATATCGCACTTTCATTTAAGTGTAATGAACTGCTTTTAATTTATTCATCCAAAATGTGAAAAATTCCATGACATTCCAGGTTATAGAGTAAAAAATAAATAAAAATCGATCCACGTTTTCTACATAGTAGAAATCACGGGGTCCATTTAAAAATGTTCAACTGCTGTTTTGGAAGCCATTGACTTTAAATTTCATGTGTAATATTAAAGAAAAATTATATTACATACATATATATAAAAATGAATCCCACCGAATAAGGTCAATAATTACAAGGTAGGAATGACAATTACTTTTTGCATGAACTATTCTTTCAAAAAAACAGAGAGAACCATGTCTTTTCGCATTCAATAAAATGTGTACAAGGGCATGCTGATGAAACAATCATTGCGAGTTCAAAGGGAGATGTATTTAAAGGGAATAAGCGTAGTATTAACCGTCAATCTGGCATTCTGCAGCAGACGTGTTCTTGGCTTGGCTTCACCCGAGCACGCGCAATCAATACTCAATCAATGGTAGATAAACACATACGTCACTTTCTAAATCCATCTTAGATGCGGAGGTAATATTAACATTACACTTCCCCACCTCCGCTGATCTGCTTTGATTCACGATATACAACGAATTCAATGCGAATGCGGCCGTTTACAAAAGCCCATTCACCGTTTCAATAGGTTCGGATTGTGTAGCGGCGATGCCTGTGTGGCTTTTTCCTCCCTCGATCGAAATACAATCGGCATAATAGCTGACGTAGAAAGACTGTTAGCGTGCTACAGTGCGAGGAAGAAAAAAAAAAAAAAAAAAGTAAAAAGTAATAATTTTGTAGCTAAAAGAAGACATCTAAAAGTAGTCAGTTGATCAAAAGCCTAATGGCAGCTTAGCCTGAGCCTCATTCACAGTGAAAGCAGGGAGGTCTCAGGGAAGCACTGGTCCTGACAGACACCCACCGAGAGGGGGGCTCGGCTCTGCGTCACGCCCCCCTCCCACTAATCATCACATGAAACACAGGGCCTGGAGGACGGATCTCAGCTCAGGCTTATTGTTCAGGACCTCATTTATTCTCGCTGCAACGTTATTCCAAACTCATCTTTGAGAACATAAGGTTAAAGATGATGAGGCCGCAGCGGCGATGCCATTAGGTCAATGCGTCAGACCATTTCCAGACTAAATTATTTAGTTATCTGGCGGTGGCTTTTTTTTTTTTCCCCTGAACACTGGCAACCGGCGGCAGATGGCCTCCCGAACAAGCTGGGCATTCAAAAACACGCGTAACGGCTCTGCCAAAAGCACCTCCACCCCAGATACCACAGGACGGTATTACCTCTAATTAGGAGCGGCTTTTGTTTCTGGATCAGCCACCTCTCCAAACCCACAGCCCGACTGTCTTTAAGAGGCTCTGGTCTGAATAACACCCTCTTTGTTACTCCACCTCTCCATTTAAGGCAACTCGGCTCAAATATAAATATAAATTCTCTAGTCCTATTTCCACTGCTGGCCACACAAAACACTGTTGTTTATTTAAAGCAGAAAAAAAAAAAAGGAGTCTCCCCGAGAGCACCTACAGTGTCAAATCTTGGAGATCTTTAAAAGGACGGGATGCTCAAACGTTTGGAGCCGTCACAAATCGCAGCTTTCTATATTGCTGGTGCAGTATGGAGTCCAAATGTGCAGCACTGTAAACATGATTTGAGATTGTTTCCGTGCCTTGGAGCGGCAGGCAGGAGGGGAAGTGACTGGAGGGTAATGAAAACGCTGCTGAAACAAGCAGGATCAGAGCTTCCCTCTCCTCTCTGGACAGCTCATAAAACATGCATTGACTAGAACTATTACCATTCTGCCGTTTTAGTGTGCCGCGCAGCTCCCAGGAAGAGAGCACACTTATCAACCTATATACACACACACACAGAGAGACTCGCTGCTTTTTATTTTAAACATATAGTGACGTAAAAGAGCAGCTGTTTAGAAGAAGAAGAAAAAAAGCATGAGGGAGGCATCTAAACAATAGGCTGCCGCTGCTCTCTGGGTTCAGGGTTGTGTTTAAAGCAGTGTACAGTGGCAGGCGGGAGATTAACTCGTAACGCATTCATGTGTGAAATGGAGACTTTATCCCTAACTGATAGTGTTGCGAGGCTTCCAGAAAACACAAGCCTGATGATTTTTCATCATTCCGGAAAAACAACCGTAATATATTAGATTACCGCTCGCAGCCTGGTACGTTCACACAATGCAGACTCTTAAAACACTCCTGTGTTTTACAACAAAGCATGGTGGGAGGTGGGCAATGGGAGCCGGGGTCTGTTGTTCATGCAACGTGGCTTTTCTAGTCCAACAAGGACATTTCACATTTCAGTCAAACCGCTTCACAGAGGCATCAGGTTAAAGAACCTTTTTGTGCCAGCTGAAACCCTTTGACCCAAAATGTTTTCTTAAAAGGCATCCCCTCAGATTTTAAGCTAATAAAAGCATTTAAGCTAAATAATTTAACAACAAATTTTGATATTTGCAGTGTTGGGTCACGCTGCGCAAGTAAACAGTCGGCGTTCTATTTAGATTTTCTTTGTACTGTAACATTTTTAGGATTTAATTATTAGCTTTTCATCCACTCGCAAACCCAACGCAGGTTAAAATAAGATCGGACTCCATTTCAGACCATCTTTCTTTGTTCCACAGAAGTCAGTCAGTTTTTGTGTGAACTACCCCTTTAACTATCCTGAGAAAATAGAAGCCACAAATTGCCTATTAGAGCTGGAAGTAAAAAACACTGTTACAATTTTCCAAATTAGAGAACAGGAATTCCTGCCACTTCTTTGCACAAAGCCTCCATTTCCCAAGAGACCCGAATCAGACAGTATAAAGGCAGTAAGGCACTGAAAGCTGCACTGTATTTTACAGGTTTTAACAGTGTGCAATGATCACAGTATTATTTGGCAACACATTCACAGGCTTTGTGCTCTTTAGCAAGCTTTACAATTCCTTCCACAGCGCAGCAAGAAATGAACCTCAGGGGGAAGGTTTGTGTGCGTCCAAGCTAAAATAGCTTGCAAATGCACGGGTAAGCTCATAAACAGAGCAAGCATGTTCAGCACAGAGCCACATTCATCCGAGTGTATACACATGTGTCAATCTAAATGAGTAGTCCATTGACTGCTGAGCAACTGTATTTTCGTCTAAACTGCATACTGGGCAGAGCTAATAAAAAGCTCGGCTGAAATGAAATGTTGCCTGACCTTTTCCGATCTTTCTTTCAGCCTCTCCTTTACGCAGATTTCCAGTTCCCCTCATGTATCATGCTGTTAAATAGCCTCCCTTTTACCCAGCGTGCCTTTAGCCATGCTAACAGTAGTATGACGGAGAACCTGGCAACTATGTGACAAGCACTATTTAAAATCACAGATCAACACCAAGCCGAAAAAAAAGGGGGAAAAAAATACCATTGCCGCAGCTAATTATTACTAGTAAAGTTCAACGCACCCATTTTTGTTTGCATTATGTCATGTTATCTTCTGAAAAAAAAAAAAACACAATTTGATGAAGATCTACTTTGTTACCAAGAGGAACGTCTTAATGAGCTGTTCTGCAAAGATAACGCGTGGCTCTGCGGTCTCAAACCCTTTGCAGCAACAGCAGATCAAAAATTCAATAATGAATGTGGAATCGCTGTAATTAATGTCTATGAGAATCAAAAAAAAAAAAAAAAAAAAAAAAAAAAAAAAGTCAGTAACCTGATTAATTTTATATAGGAATAATCTGTGATCAGCATTACCAAGTGAGCCCAAAAACAAATTAGATTTGAAGCTAAGAGCCCCATTGATCAGCAGTCATCTAAACCGGCCATGAAAAGGGGCTGGTAATCCAATCCAGCCGTTCGGAAGTGCCTGGGAGAGTTGCATCTCCACAATGGAAACATTCTGTCCACAATGTAATCCATTGTGTTCATTCGCTGAGCGTTTTGGAACCTGTTCGATTACACTAAAACGGCCCAAATCATTGCGAGTATAAACAACGCGAGGAGGATCCTTTTACAACTTGGCTCAAGAGCCGACGGCTGCGCCACTCCGCTTCCAATGACATCTGACTGACCTGTAGAAATAGTGACGCACAACTGTCAAAACACCGCTGCTCTCCAGAACATTCCACTCAGCCTCTGTACAATTCCATGACTCAACTAGCTTAATTTCGTACGATTGAATATTTAATGGTATGCACAGTTACTTTAGTGGATCCCTGGTGGCTTGTGCTTCGGTTGCTAAAAAAAAAAAAAAAAAAACACTACATAAACTGAGCTCAGTAAAAACCGACGCCAACAACTATAATCATTAACTATTCTAGCCACTGGGAGTGTGAACAGCACGAGATTATATATTCACTAGTCTGAAACGCTCAAGACTGTGAGCTTTGTCCGCTGACAAACTGTTTAAGGAATCAGACAAATATTAGGATAATCTTACAGCGCTTCACTTTAGGCCGTAGCCGTTTTACAAGCCAGCACCGAAGAACAATGCTTTGAATATACAAGGTGCTTCTCCGAAAGACAAACACGCGGATGAATCAACAGCACATACATAATAACCTTGGGCTGCCTAACCGTTCCACTGCTTTATGGAACTGTATAGCGTATAAATAGCAGATCCATTTCTACCCAGTCTGTTAGGGCTCTATTTCAGCTTCCCCGTCATTAAATATTTATCCTTGCGGAGTGGCGGATTGTACTGAGGTGATAAGCACTTAGGAATCCAAATTTTTCAACCCCCCACCCACTTCCAACGTCTGTTACCCCCCCCCTCCACACGCAACAGAGACTTTTATTCGAAAGGATTATCTACAAGTGCTCCTTTAATCGACACAAAACAGGACTGAAACAGTGCCCACATTCCCAAAGGAAAGGCGCTCTGCTGGTTTTATCAGGAGGGAAATCTTTTTTAAATACCAAAGGGATGAAATAACTTGATTTGAGGAAGACTCCCTCCTTTGTAGGGAAGGTTAAAGGGGGAGGGCCGGGAGGGAATTTCAGCATCCCAGAGCTCTTTGTATCACTGACACCGCATTATCACTCGAGACTAAATCAAAATAGGAGATTTAGCTTTACCAAATATGGAATCGGTGTTCGCGGCGAATCGAACGTAAATTTACACAGCACCTCTGTTTGCTGCCACTGCTGCTTGCGCCGAGTGTTTGGCTCAGGTTGAATTTGGCATCTTAAAGCATATAATGATGAAAAGATTTCATGCTTCAGCCTTGTGGGTGGTTGATGTTGGGTGTGAATGCATCTCTAGTGGACTCTGCATGCTTCAAAAAGCTTCTAGGGCCGACCTATGGTACTTCGCAGGTATTCTTGGACGGACAACAAAAACATCTTTTTTAGGGCTCAATAGGGAACAGCCTGCCAGAGGAATGGCAGCTCGAATCGGACAGGCTGAATTCCAAATGGAGCCTTCTACATATGGACTGGGAGCTCTTCGCAACGCAAGAAAAGAGATCTAATAAATGTTTAGTTCACATGCAGCCAACTGCACCTCCATCTACACAGAGGACAGAGAAATAGTTTTTAAACGCATTAACGTAATAACTACCGATCCAATTAAAACTAATTACACGCACATAGAAAAGTGGGATATTTTTTAAATATATACACACACACTCGCACACTAATGAATCATGATTTCAAACACTAGGCTATAGAAAAACATTACATTAATCATTCACTCGACTCCACCCTACCTCTCATCACACCATCATTTACATCTTTGTGTACTTAACAGTCACTGTGTACTAAAACTACAATTAGGCAAGCACTACTATATTACAGTCTGTGATAAACCAGAAGAATGGCTGTAGTTTATCGCAGAGCGGCCTGACCAGTGTAATCCAGTTTTGAAATGAATGAGAGATCATGTTGTAGTTAACTGATGTGTCACCCAGATGACTAACGCTGGCCCGGCGGTGAACCGCACGTGACCCTGCGGCAGCCATGATTCGGCACCGTCCGCACAGAGGCGCTTTTTCCACTACAGTAAATACAACGGAATCTAATAACGCCCTCAAAGATTCGCGCAAACATAACCGATTGCGACCTGATAAGGAAAAGAGAGTTTCGAATATCTCCAAATGGATGCAATCACCGCGCGACAAAGTGGCGCTATCAAGTGGGAATGCAAATGTTCAATAGCTCTGCTCCGCTTAATGGCGACTGGAGTGGGATTGTGGTGTATTGCCACAATAGAGTATAATTTCCCTCCCGCTCTGATGGAGCCACTTCACCCTGATGAAGAACAGGAGCATTGAGCTGATTCTATGACCACAGTTTGTGTTTCCACCCCCCTCCGCTCCTCTTTGTCCTCCCAATGACACGCGGCACAACAAGCTCGTCATTTTCAAAACGCTACCATTCAGGTCTCATCGATTTATTGTAATCAAAGATGATGTGAAAGCCTACGACAAATGCGACGGGGGTAAACAAACAGCAAAGGTCTCGGGGTACGGCGAGGTTTTAACCTCGATCTGAAATCCCCCATTTATTAATGCGCGGTTAACAGCCGGTTACGGCCAGTGGAAGCACGGTAGCAAAATCAATTACCTCAGCAAGTATTGATATGTCTCGCGGCCTGTTTACAATTTAATCTCTAACTTGTCAGAGCCATTATTTTCCTAATCACAACTCCCGCTCTTCTGCGCCTTTGTCTCTGGCTCATGTTTAAGGGAACAAAAAGGTCATAAGCTTGAGCGCTCCCCAGGGCGCAGCCTGCCACTGCTGTAATTATTCCTGAGCAAGAGATGACAAATGAAGTGGATCAAATCAAAGGTGTCAGTAGCTCTTATGACACCGGCCCAGTCGCACAGGTTAAAACGGAGGTCAAGCTAAAAGGAAAAACTAGTTAATGCCGCCCTGCAATAATTATGTGCGAAGCCTCTTAAAGCAACAAACTGCTCATAATTCCAGCCCTCCCTCACTAGGATAACGGGGTTGAAAATCCATACCTACATCCATTCTATTGATGGGGCATTCAACTGCAGGAGATAAATAAAACGAATCAAAACACACACGCGCCCCCCCACCAGTGACGTGTCCATTACTCAAATTGCATCCAATCACAATAGCGGCGGGAAAAAAACATCCTCAGGAGCCGATACTAAACTAGCTAAAACGATCAACGAGGATATCATCAGCAAACTCGCCATTTGTATCTTGGCCGGTAATCATTGAGGAACGGAGGCTGATGCATTATTTACTGGCTGATGTATAATTCAGAGCCAACAGCAGATTTAATGCATAAATAAAGCTGTGATACACTTGCATTAAATGTTTACTCACCAAAATAAGATCTGAAAGTACAAGCGTGTCGCACGGTGCCTTTGAAAGTTTCAAACGCGTCACCCGTTTCTTTTTTTTTTTCATCTCGGGTGTCTAAAAGTGAAAATGGTTTGCAGGTGGCGAGATCCGAGACCCGCTCTGTTCACCTCCTAGAAACATAAACGGAGATCAAAACGAGACGCTCGGGTGTCTAAGCGCAAGATCTCGATTACTTCATTTAAAACACAGGCCGGCAGGCGTGAGCTGGCGTGTTTGTCTTTCGACAAATGCAAACGCTGTAATGAGAAGCGAAGGGCGTCCATGTTCAAGTTACTCGTTTCTGTTCCTAAGCAAATCCATTGATGATTCTTTCGTGTGATAATATTGTGGCGGAAAATAGAGGTTATTTTGAAAATAATTCCACTTGTTTATTGCTCTTTCACCGGCTGTTTTCAAAATGTAACGGAGCATGGCAGATTTCAGAGGAAAGGTTAGCAAACAACACGCTAGAAATAGAAAACAAGCACGAGAAATTCTTGTAAAAAGGTTAATTAGGCTGCTTCAGAGAACTGATCTTTTGACGTCAAACAAGTCAGTCACAATTCCCTACAGGCCACGCTATTGACCTCTGTGCTGAGGCTGGCCTACTTAAAGTTGGAGATAAAGACAGATGGTGTACTCCAACAGGAATGTGCACATCTAAAATACCTTGAGGAATAATCAAGTCCAAAAAAAAAAAAAAAAAAAAAAGGAGTCTGGATCGACATGATCGCTATGATATCTATTGTAAATATCTCTTATTTGGTCTCGCTTGCACTTTACTGGAGTATGGATGCGTGCAAATGGCTGCCTGGAAAGCATATGGGTTATTGAATTCATCAATTATCGAGAAACAATCCGCTACTTTCTCTGCCATTCAAACGCTTGGGGTTGGTAAGATTCATTAATGTTTTTAAAAGCAGCTTCCTATCAAAAATACATTAACATTGATAATAATTAGAATTATTTTGTATTTGAATATTTTTTCTATTTGTCAGAAATCAATGTAAAATGCTAATTTGGTGCTCAAGAAACATTTCGAAACCATTATCAATTTTTTTTTTTTTAAACGATTTCTTCAATAAATAGAAAGAACAGCATTAATCTAAAATAATCATTCGTAACATTATAAAATGTCTTTCAACTGAATAAATTTTTAGTTTTTTTTTAATCTCACTGCCCCTTTAACATGGTATATCCTTTACACTAAAGTACCACTGATGGAAGTTTATCTCTATGATTCTGCAGCAGAACATCCATCAACCAAGAAGAGACATTTCAGAGTTTCTGCTGTCTCGTCTAGAAAGCACAAAGCAGAGACATCTGAAATACAGTCAAACTAGGCATGACTGGGATGCAACCCTAGTCTCTAAAGTGCTCACAGGTTCACACCTCGGCTATCCTGTCAGCTGCGTTCAATGTGACTTTCCAGCCGTGGAACATTCCAAAGGGATGTGAGATGTTGAGGGACGGTGCGCAAACATTGTTTAACCAAATCCCTCTGTAACACCGAAATCCCACGTTTTTTCCTAAGATCCGTCGACCAAGTGAAGCTGCGTGATTTTCATCCAATGGTGTTTCATTACATGCATATAACTTGATTCTTAACCTTTTCCCTCATGCACTCATATTTCTCTAGATGAGGTAATTATTTTTGCAGCCGCAAACGTTTCAGGACAAGTACATTTAAATAGCCTGCATTCAACTACTTGATAATGAACCTATTTATATATTATCGGGATGAGTCAGGGAGTGAAAGTCTAGAGTGCTGTTTTCTCCTGCCAGAAGTAAGATTGCACTAAAGGTTTATTTGATCTTGAAGAGATATAGCTTGATCCATCAAAGCCAGCATTATTCAACAACAGCAGGCCTAGTTTGTACAGAACAATATGCATATTGTGCCACACAAAGACAATTCATCACCTAAAAAAAAAACAGACAATGTAGCTGAAAAGTAATCGCAAGTAGTCTCAAAAGAGCCGATTAGTCCTTTACTAAATGGAATACTTTTAAATGAACAATTTTACTGAAGGAAAACCAACATGCCTGCCTTGTGAATACAGAAAACCTTTCTTGGCTTATTATTACACCACTATTTCCACGTATCTCCTCGGCTATTGGCTTTACTTTTTCAAATAGATTTAGCTGTTTTGGCCCTTACTAACAGTAATGCAGTGATCTTGAATGCTTGTCCACCCATCACAATTCATCACAGCTTCGTGATGGTTTTAAAGTCAGAAATGAGATTGTGCTTCGCAGTCTCATGCCTGGTAGCTATATACCGGCTATAAAACCATTCATAGAGAATAGTTGGGATTTGAGGCGAGCGCCTTGGTTGTCCACAAAAGCTATATTATAAGAACAGTTTGCCCTAAATTGAAAATTCTCATAATTCAACTCAAAAATGACCAATACTCAGTATTTCCTTTCTTCACATAAAAAAAGAGATTTCGGGCAGAATGTCATCAGGCAGCTTTCCATTAAAATGAAAGAGGATGATCCAATTTAATTGACAAGCTAGAAAGAGCACAAAAAAAGTTACAGAAAATTTGACTGCGACTGGTGAGCGATATTCAGTGAGGAACAGACTAAAAATTGAAGTCATTTTGACTGATATTCTTCCTCTTGGCCACTGCTCTCAAATATCACTTACAATATAAAACACCACGATCAGCCATGTGACAAATAAGAACTGATGTCAAACTTACAAAAGGGCCGTTTCTAAATTGAAAGCAATCACAAACTGTATTTAAAAATCACAGCAGAGGGACAGACATGTCTTAAAAGCAATCATAGAGCTTCAAAAGGACTTTAAATTCCCCCTCACAAGCTATATGGATTTTTTTTTTTTTTGCCTTTTAATGCCATGTCAGCTTCTACAGCTATGTTTTTAACCAGGTTTCATTATTCCAAATTAAAATATAAATGTATTAAAGATGCTTACGATTCATTTTTCTAAAAACATTTAAACTAGATTTTGATTTAGTTTATTAAAAAAAATATCAAGACAATAAAACAAGTTTCTAACAGAAACGAACAGTAACTTTTGATGAGACGGACTGTTATATAGATTACTATAACTGTGCTTCTCACATCAGAAAGTCCACAGCAAGCCTTAAAATTATATTAGGATAATATTAAAATGAACTGTTAATATTCAAAAGACTATGTTTTGAACAAAGGGACTTCAAAATCAGAAAGACTGAAAACTACTGGAAAACTATAATACTTATACATTTAATCCAATATACATACACATACACACACACACTTTTTTCCTTTCCCCATAGTATGGACAAACTGTCTAAGGACATTCTACCTCCTTTTGTTACATGTAAGAAAGAAAACACTGCGCAGGAATGACAGGAAGATGAATGAAAATGACAAATTTCATAATATAAAGCGCATATAGCAAAACATTATGATGTTTAGGAATCGTCGGAGGGCCGGCATTCACCAACTGTACTCCATTCCAGCAGTCTAAGAAATATGGATCCTTTCTAAGCAAGAAACGCTTCGATCAACGCATGCTTTTCAAGATGAAAGCACTTGAGCGAGGACTGCATTTTTATAATATGTTTATCAGAGCAGCGAGTGTTTCTCTACAAGGACAAGGACGGAGTGAATACTAGTAAGGCTGTGCGGGCGTAAAAAGCATAAAAGACTCCATCTGACATCCCTAACAGAACAGGAAAACAGTGGGGCCTGTGGGACCCCCAACCTCACTTTATGACCATGTGCTGAATTAACAGGTCCAGATGTCCCCTCTCACTTAACATGTGCGAGACATCTCGAGCAAAGGGCTCAGCTGCTTTAGGGCTTATTAAAAAAATATCAGTTTCAATTACACCCATTAACTTCTCGAGCTCCTCAGGTTTACATTTATTTGACATCAACAAGCCAGGTTCTCGCGCAAGACGTATACGCAACGCACAAATCGACTGATCCAAGTTGATCAGATTAACTTCAACAGATCGACTTCCCGCTTCTGGCATGGGCAGAATCAACTACAAATAAGACAAAGAGAGTGTTGCTGAAACACCATACCTTGTACCTGCGAAGCCTGAGGAATGAGTCAAACAAAGACGAGCCTATTACCAGACAGATATCAATCTGCTCTTAGTACTCGCTGCTACAGAAGCATTCAGACGACTCAGCTGCTTGAGCTGTTTATAGTTTGACAGTGTCAGGTCTCTTTGTCACTAGGGCTATGAGCAGGCGCCTGTGGTTACTGTATCTATTATCAAGGGGAAAGTGCCAACACATTCTTGTAAACAAAGGAGAGTCTACCTACAAGTTCGCAGAGACAAAGCCCAACCTGAAAAGGCTCGAGGCCATCATTCAAAACAATCCGAGCGGTTCTCAAATTTCTTTCAGAAACAAATTTGGACGCGTAAGCTCTCGAGTCAATCAATCGCGCGCGCATTTGGCTAAAGGTTTTCCCGTGATGACGGCGCGCAAAACGTGACGCTAATTGCCTCTGCCCTTTCTCCTATTCATTAAGCATAGCGCTGCATGGCTCGGCCCGGGTGCGCCACCGTTAAGGCCTCTCTCGGCCTGACGGAGGAGTAAAGACGCGAGGCGTAATACCAGCCAGTTCCATCATGCGAGCAGATTAAATAACATGCCTGCCCAGGCCCCCGTCAAACCTTCAACAGCCACCGCATGCCAACTGATCCGCTACAACACACTCTATGAAGAAACCCCTCCGTCAGCCCCACCACACCGCCTTTGATCAGAGTATCGCGCGTTTGATGCTTTTAAGGTGGAGGATAACACACAGAGCGCATCTTTGCCATGTGGGTAATTCTATTAAACGGCAAAAAAAAAATGAACACCGTCTTTTTTTTGCGGAGGAAACACAAAGGCTAAATGTCACTCTGCGCTTAGGCATTAAACATTTAGTAGCCATTCTCTGCTGCTCAAGCAAAGAGGCAAGCAGTTGTTAAGGGAGAAGGATGACACAGTTAATCATACACCCACACGCTGCAAACGAAGGCCCGGCGCTCAGATGTATAATAACGAGAACATTAAAAACACACACAGCATTCACCAGTCATTTAAAAAGAGCAAGAGAGCCCAGTCATTCACTAGAGATGACAAGGAGATGTGTGGAAACACCTAACACAACCTAATTAGTCGTATTCCAATCTAAACAGTTGACAGAAAGGGTGTACGAGTGCTACAAACACGGACGGGCCGTGTTCAAATATTAAAACTCACCGTCCGTGTATTTTAAAGTAATCTAGCTCAAACAGGTTTCCCTGAGTGTAACAAAAGACAATGAAAACATTCTGTTCCTTGCTGTAGTCTTTAGTTCCTCTGCAGGAGACGCTTCACTAAATGTTTGATTTCTTTCACCTCAGGCTACCCTCAAAGCCATGGCATGTGTAACGGGGGTTTATAAAAGCTTTTCTTCTCTCTCTCACGCTCTCCATTTTCTATGAACCGAAGGATTAGGACAGATACTCTGTACATAGTTGTTATGATTACAGATTACCGATGTCTATACGTTTCCAGGCCGGTCAGTGCCATCTTTTTTTGCAATGTTTAATCCTAATCTTTGTGTTTTTTGGTGTGACAGCGAGTTTGGGAAACCCCCACAAAACTACTAGCAGAGTGTGACTGGCCACCTCAAAGCTTTAGATACGCCAATTACCATCTTGTTGCACAACTGGAGAGGGAAAACATCCCAGTGCGGGGGGATGGGGCCATCACTTTTGGCTACAAAAGAGTAGGCCCTTCTTAACACAAACAGGCTACATCTCTTATACATGCAAAGTGAGAAAAACATGCAATGGTTGTTTTTTGTTTTAATGTTTCCCCTAGGAACTGAACGGTCACATGAAATTCAAGTATGTCCAATGAACCAAAGAGGATATACAAGATGCTTCCTCCACATGCACAGCATGGAGAACAAGATCAGATAAGGCAGGCTGTGAAAAAAAAAGTCTATTGAACTTACTCTCCTAAACATGGCTTCATGAAGAACATCCAGAAAATCTCTCAATTGTACAAAAGGTTCTTTAATAAAAAAACATTACTGTAAGAATTGAACAACAAACCAAAATGTTATGCGTTTGTAGCAAACAAAAAAAAAACTTTAGAAATCTCTCTTTTTATCTATAGTGTGCCCCCCGCGTAACAGTTATGCCCCTTTGGTCTTCACTGTAAACACTTCACTAAATGCTAGGGAGGACCATAACCAGCCATATTTGTTCCCAACATGGGCCACGGTTCAAGTGTTTCAAGTTAACAAAGGGAAGTTAGGCAGACTTGGCCGTCCCATAGCAGACTCCAACTGGTCAGGCAGGTCTACCAAAAGCTCTCCTCCCCTGCTCCCAGGGTTTTCAGTAAACAAAAGGTCTCTTCCAACATGTGAGGGTTGGGGTCACCGCGAACGCACTGTTGTGATGGTGTTTGATAACGCTAAACACTGAGATAAACAGCATGCTTAATGTATTGAAGAGCCTCGGCACCTCCGACTCTAAATGCACCATTTATTCTGCTACCCGAGCATTAATAATTCACTTAATGCTCGAGTTCCTCACTTAATAAAATGGAAACAAACACAGAACTTCTTCACGGGAGATGCAAGTTACGCGGCTGAAACTTGATAGACTACTTACTAGAAAGCCATAAAGCATCCTAAAAAGATTACACAGCGCTCGTCTCTTTCAAAAGCCAGAGCAAAAGTGAAACATGCAATAAAAAAAAACAAGCTGCTGCTGCCGCTTTCAACTTCTGAGCCTGTAGCGATTGCCAACATTCCATCTCTATCCCCCCCATTTACCTTCCCACCCACTCAAGCCCTCCAAACTCCCTCAGTCTTCTTTCTTTTTGTACACAGCCAATGTCGCCGAGGCACTACTCACCCGCCAGTATGATGATCTAAGTTCCTATCGGGCTGCTGCAAACAACTTCAAACACAATTCCACGTCTGTTCGTTGAAAATGACCCCGCCGAACTTCTCGGCCTGGGCCAAAATCCAAGAAGCCGAGGGCTGAGCACTATCGCGCCGATACTTTATCCTGAGAGAGACGCTGTCCATGCAGAGGAGAAACGGGGCAAATGCCTCAACAAAAGACGACCTCGCTTTACTAATTTATTCGCATTCGGACCGCCCGGGGACTCGTTTTCTGAACGTATGCGGTTCCCCCTCCTCCTTTTCGCCGTGTGATAACTCCGAAAGCTTGAGTTTGTGGAGGGTAGGAAATCAGTGAGTTCGGCGTTTACAGACTCCGCTTCCTTTTTCACACACACACGCGCGCGCGCGCTCCTCTCTCTCTCTCTCTCTCCTCGCGCTTTCTTTCATATGCACACACAGCACGTTCTCTCTCTCTATCTCGCTCTCTTTCTGTAGAACCCCCTCCTCCTCCTCTTCAGCTGTTCAACAGACGCATCCACATGGCTGACCTAGTCTTTCTTTATCCAGACACTAGTGAAGGAGAATTACCCCCCCCTCCCCTCCACCACCACGCATACACACAGAACACACATACACACCACTTCTAAAAAGCGGGCAAAACAAAAACGCGGACCGGATTCTAATGATCGCCGGCGACGAGCGATCGGACCGGAGTCGTGATTGATCGTAAACCGCGGGGATACGGTCGGTAAAGAAACTGCATCGGTAAGCAAGACGCTGAATCCAGATTCACACGGCGGCTGTACGGAATATTAATGTGCATGCTGACGACTCCACCTCCAGCAGCACGGATAAAAACAAACAGATAATCACAGAAAACACGGCAAAAATCAAGAGCCTACCGTTCAAACAAACCACAGATTCCAGCTATTGATTTTCAGCGTCCAATAATGAACGCCCAGTTTTTATTGCAGTGCTTCGCTGCCAAATGATTGGGGCTGAGAACAAAACAACCGGTGAAAATTACACATACATTGTGCGTTGGTGCACTCGTTCTCATTTGCATATTCACATAATGAATTAATTACTCCGTTTCCCCCCCGCCCAACATGGAAGCGGCATGTATTCGCAAATGTGCATTTTAAAAAAGGAACGAGCATTCTTTGTTGCCCTTTGAAGAAGGAAAGCTGATTTTGTGCTTCTGTACAGAATAGAAATAATTTGATCATGTGAGAACATCAGCACTGGCACAATGGGAAATCTCTTAAAAACATGGTAATCTTTGTATTCACGTTGTTTTCATACATTTCTGAAAACCCATATTCCATAATTCCATAAATAAATACAAATTTGACGACGTGAACGTTCCTTTTTTAAATAAAAAATATCAACGTGAGATTGAAAACAAACTTGTGTAAATGTGTAAAATATGCAATGTACACATAACTTGTGTAATGTAATGTGCACAAGTGACCTCGCTTTCATTACACTCTAAAGGGACGCTTTAATGGATGTCTCTTCAAACGACAGAAAAATGGCATTCTGTATATTTGTTTATCTGTCTAACTCATCCAACACATTTTTTGACCTCTGCTTGAAAAAGCCTTTAAATCTGCAAATTAAGTAAACGTTCATTAAAGCAGTATTCGTTTACACTAATTGCACGGTTTGCGTGTTTAAACTTAGACAAAGGAAATGAGCCAAACGTCACTGACCCAAATGCTAATGAAACGTTTCAGTATAGAATATCTCAAAATCGTAAAAAAAAAAAAAAAACGTAATAAGGATTTTCTCTTCACCGACGTTATATTTGCGGAGGCAGCTAAGATCAATAGGAAGTGAGTTTGGTGTACTGCGGGCCCTTTATTGTGCTGCAAACCATGTAGCCTGTCAGGTTTTCAAAAGGAGGAGGTGTCCCTAGTGATCCCAGTGCTGGCAAACGCTTTCCAGCTCCAGGGGAGCCAGAGACAGTGTGACTTCTGTTTCTCCTGACAATCCTTAGCTCTGCCATGCACCCACACACACACACACACACACACACACACCCCAGCAGGCTACCCTCCTCCCCTCTTGGAAAGCGTTTGAGCTTCACATTCAGGCGTATTTATTACATTTACTCAAGTGCATCCATATTTATCTCCCCGAGCCGCCCTGATAGCACTTACAATGTGCCCAACAGGAAACCTGAGTCACTTGCTTATGCGAGATCCTCGCTGTGCACGGGGAAGATATTTAGAGAATGCAGTTTTCAAAGAGATACCGATCATTGCTATCAGCCAATGGGAGATTAGCTACTCTGGCTCGTGAAAAAAAAAAAAAAAAATACACAACAATGCATTTGACATGGTGGCAGACAGTTAATTAGCGCCGAGAAACGAATCGAGAAGGAAGGTGCGTGTTCGCGAGGGGAATGCCTGAAGAATGTATAGATCGAGGAATATTACATCTCGGTGATGTTTTGTACAAACTAACATTTCTTCCGGATGACTGACTATTATGATCGGCACTTAAAACAAACACGCATACAAACCGGTATTTCACTAAATCGAAACAACTTTAACGGCTTTAATAAATTCTTAGCTAATTCGTGCTGTGAACTGCTCAGCGTCCAGACGTGCAAAACGCGAACTGGGCGTTCGGAGGAAATGTAAGCGAAAAGAGCACTGAAATCGTGAATGCTTTGCATTTCATGCACTCAGATGGCTGTTCCGCAGGCATTCGCAACAGCAGATGAGATCCCATTATCAGGCAGACGAGAACTCCACCTCCAGGATTTCACAGCTCCTCTGTTTATCACATGGCCCTGTCAAGTTGGGCACCATTAACCGATAATGAAAGGAGACAACCGGTGCAGTTACAAGCAAAGCATTCTGCATTCTACAGGCCTAAGCATGTATCTGGGAAGCTGACTGTGTCTATTCAGTTCTGCTCTGCATTCAATACCCATCAACAATGCCTCAGCTACTGTACTCTGACCCGTTCACACTAGTGTATTATTCAAGGGTTTAGCTTGAGATGACAGGAATTAAAGGAATATGGCAGTTTCAATACCAGGCAGGCTCAACTGATAGCATTTGTGGCGTGATTTTGATTACGAAAACAAAACATTACTTTGAATTCATATCCATTCTATTCTTTAAAAAAAAAAAGTGACACTTCAAAAACTGAAAAAGTTTCAATACGATCGGAAAAAAATTGTTTCTGTATTTAAATCCTCTAAAATGTAGCCCGTTTACACCGTCCTAACCACATGTGACTCAATGGCGCGACGTGATAAAACCAGCCGCGACACACAGACCAACAAGTGCATTCCATAAAGATAGTATCAGTCACTGATGGTATCATGTACTTGTAAATGTTGTTAAAAAGATTATAAACAGAGAGAGAGCCCGCCCACATACTCTTCTGATTGGCTGTGATATTTCATTATTGATTTCGTGTTTGTTTCTTGCAGGAATATTGTTGCATTGCGTGGTAGGAATTGTAATTCATATCGTATCTATGGATATCAACATTAAGCTACAAATGCTGGCAGTTGAACCTAATTCAAAACCAAGATTGTTCTTTCAAGAACTATGGCCCATTCATAAGAACGATGACAACAAACTACATTAGAACTATATTAGAACATTCTGTGCGCATGCTGTATTTTTGTTTTCTGCCACTTTAAATGTTTAAGCTCCTCAAAGCTGGATGGATTATGATTGTCAGTGTTTTTCATTCATCAGCTATTTCAATGATATCTCTCCACTGTGTCGTTACTGTTATAGCCGTGGTGTGGACTGCCATTCTTTTAAATTTAGTTTGTGAACAGGCTTTTATAATTTGATATATAACGCTAAACATTTAATATTTGATGATTAAAAGGAGGGAAAAAAAGTGAAAGTGCTTTAAAGGTCCCCCTTACTGATCTGATGAATTTTAACAAAAGAATTAGATGTACATGACTGATTTATTATGCCTCCTCCAGCCTGATTGTCTTTCAATGAAGGTACTGAAGACTTAAAATGCCCCGCCGTACTAATAAGTCAGCCAGTAGCTGAAACAACAACAAAAAAAAAAAAAGGACGAGAAAGAAAAGATGACATGGTTGAGTGAGCCAAGCTTCTGAGCGCCTTGGCAAGCCTGGGAGGCCCTGGCCCCTTAAGCACTCATATCTAGTAA